>NC_137948.1:33985970-34148470 GCF_963969265.1 Rhamphochromis sp. 'chilingali' | reverse complement strand
GAAAAAGTTTGCTTGTTTAACAAAGAAACTAAACCATACTGAATATGTCTCCTCACACTGCTGACACTAAAACTCATTCACTCTCAATTCAGCTCTCTCTGTCTGTCTCTGTGCCATGATGTGCTTGGTGGCAGGGTGCGCCTGGAGGCCAGCGCATTTAAAAATTCTCCTTTTTTAACTCCCTGCCTTCTGCTTAAAGTGTAGGTGCAGGGAGGGAAACAGAGGGAGAGGGATCGCTGGAGGCAAAGCAGCTTCACAGAGAAGTGAAAGCCTGCAGTCTTTGCACTTCTCCTCTCTTCTCTTCTTTTCCCTCTCTTTCTTCTCTTTATTTCTTTTTCTTTTCCTTTCCCTATTTAGCCCTTTATTCTCATTGAATCCTATAATTATACATGCAGTGTGTGTTAAAAAAATCCTGCAGTGCCACAGCATGCTTACTGCAACTTTGTTTCTTTTCTTCCTTATCTATGAAACCCACTCCTGCTCTCGCTCTCTTTCTCTCTCGATTCTGGTTATTCACTTTTTTATGGCACAAATTAACATGAAATCAGCCATAGTGGTAAAATACAAAAAAAATCTACTTTCAATCAAGTCAACTGGAAAATGTAAAAATGTTGTCAGAGTGTTGTCATATTTTGCTCACCGGGTAAAACCAAGAAGTTTATTTAAGCATGTCATACTTCTCTCTGAATCCATTGTGTCAGAATTTACATAACCACTTATGTCATTGTAAAGTATGTTGTATGCAACAATGCCAAACCTGACAGGTTTGATAGTGCTAGCTAACGTAGCTGCGTAGTAGCTTAGCAAAATGCCAATCTGATAACAAAGTGCAGCCTTTTATTTTAATAATGAGAAATGACAAACAGAAAAAGTATTGAACAAGCAGGCACGGAAAGTCATGACACCACCTGAAATCTCGCAATAATTAGAAATCAATCCTGCCACTTAGTGTCACGGCCTGGAGGTTCAGCTGGTCGCTGATCAGCTGTTTCTCTCTATCTCTCTAGTTCTCTCTCTCTCTCTCTCTCTCTCTCTCTCACGCGCCAGGGCGGAACTCATTATGGGTTCACGCCCTTGGCCCACGCCCTCGGAGGAGGAAACACCCGTGCCTCATCAGTGTGGATGGCATTTAAGCCAGGAAGCAACGGCTGTTCTTCGCTGGATTGTTGTGAGAATTTCACCCTCTGGACTGTTTTCCCTGAGTGACGAGTGTTCGAGTGGATTCGTGTTTGGATTGTTTGGAGAGAGACAAGAGTGTTCACCTGGATTTCCCCCGGAGCCCTGCCCCTCTCACCTTTTGTATATACACTCATTGGACATTGTTCACTAATAAATTCTCTTGTGTGCATCAATCCCCGGAGTCCAGCGCGTGAATCCACCTTGTACACCGTGACACTTAGACCAAATTAATATCAGCTGGTTCAGTCCCATCTGAGGGCCTATAAAAAGGTGTCTCATGTCATGACGGGTAAAACCAGTGAGCTCTCTCAAGACCTTTACAACCTTATTGTTGTAGGGATAGCTCAGTAGGTAAAGTGGTCGCCCCATGATCGGAAGGTCGGCGGTTCGAATCCACTTAACGGCTACCCTGAGGTACCCCTGAGCAAGGTACCGTCCCTACACACTGCTCCCCGGGCGCCTGCTTAGTGGGCTGCCCACTGCTTCACTGAGTGAATGGGTCAAATGCAGAGAAAAACAAGTAATTTCCCCATGGGGATCAATAAAGTATCCATTATTATTATTATTAAAACATACTGATGGCATTGGTTGCAGAAGAATTTCTAAACTACAGAACGTTCCAGGTGCTCTCTGAAAGATTTTAGTCACATGAGTGAAAAGAATTATCAGAAGACTTTTCCAAAAGCCGAGGACCACTTGTGGTAAGCTACAGAAAGATCTGGAATCAGCATGTACCATTTTTTCAAAGCAAATAAGTAATACACTCGAACCAGATGGCATTTTGGTGCAGGATGCTGTGGTGGCCATGCTGGTACAGTTTTGAATAAATCCCCAACACTGTCACCAGCAAAGCACCCCCACATCAACACACCTCCCCCTCCATGCTTCACAGTGGGAACCATGCATGTAGAGGCCATCCATTCACGGCGGGTGGAGCCAAAGATCTCAAATATGGACTCATCAGACCAAAGCACAGATTTCCACTGGTCTAATGTCCATTTCTTGTGATCCTTGGCCCAAACAAATCTCTGCTGCTTGTTGTTTTTCTTTAGTAGTGGGTTCTTCTGTCTTTGGACTTCTGCATCTCAGCTTCTTGCAGTAGTCTGTTTTCACACGTGCTCTGAATGATTTGTACATATACTGACTCCTGTAAAGACAAAGAAAAGGCTGAACAGATTAAAAAACTCTACTGTAAAGATGAGAAAAGTTGTGCAGAGTGAAATAGAAACAGTCTGTCAAAATTTAGCAATAGGTCTATGTCGGAATCCGGACTGTGGTCTGGTCCCTCTATCGGTGACCGAGGAGCTAAGAGAACACATTGTGCCAACAAGTGTCCTCACAGCAAAAGCAAAATCGTGTGTGTGGTATAGGTATTACTCATGTTGTCACTGTAAAGATTACTGTGACACAGCCGTAACCCTTAGTGACTAGTTGGCAACTCCCTAGCAGCATCCATTCACTATGGAAAAATCCATATTGCCAAATCAGTTGGCAAATGTTTGGTGGAGGTTGCTGGTTGCCGCTGAGTGCTGCTAAGAGATTGCTGCAGGCGCCCATATTTGCATGGAAGATGCCAACTCGTTTGCAAACACAGCCTAACTCTTTTAGAGGCAGAGTTTTTACTTTGAAGGCAAAAATTCTCTGTTTCTTGCGTTTTTAAAGTTGCATTGTCACTTATCGAATAGTTGTTTGTGTCTACAGAAACATAGTTGCAGTTGTGGCAATGTCCTAGTGACCAAAGCTGTTAAAATTATCAGTGCAGAATTGTATACTTCTTTGACAAATTTCTACTAATGACTATCAGCAACCTCCAGCAACCACTTGCCAACTGGTTGGAGAATATATATTTTTCCCTAGTAACCGGTCATTACCAGCAGGTCACCGATCTGTTGACCTGCAAGACTGGAGCTTTAGCAATTGATTTCAGAGTGACACCCAGCAACCACTCACAACCAGTCAGGGAATACTCATTTTGTTCCCTAGCAACCACCTGTCTCTAGGCCTGTGTGACTGGGGTCTTGGGCAGGCAGTAGTTAGTAGTAGTAGTTAGTAGTAGTTAATGCTGGACTGATTCTCCAGAAGTGCAACTCAGTGTAACATCCTCTGAAGTCATGTTTACATGACTGTGAGTGAATGTGACAGAAGGCAACTTTGCCTATTCTTTGAATATGTGTGTGTCTTTGTGTACGTACAGTGTGCACCTGTTATGAAGGATTTCCACCTTGAAGACGATTTGCACTGACAGCACATGAAGAAGAGGTGATGGGGTTAAAACAAATAGGAGGGAGAAGAGTAGGAGGAAGAGGAGGAGGGGAATCTTGGTGCAGTTCCAACTCTGAGGTCACCTTAATATTTGATCTGCTTCAGTGGATGAAACGGTCAGAGAGCAGCTGCAATAGAGAGTTGGAGGGAGAGAGAAATGCAGGATTAAAAACCAAATGAGGGAGGGAAAAGAAAACCAATATGGGAGCTACTGACATTAGAAACAATACCAGGGACAAGACCTGCTCTTTGTTCATTTTAAGGACCTTTGAGCAAAGCAATGGAGGCAAACTCTGGTTTATTACAGCCAGCATTGTTTTGCCTTTGCTTTGTGACCATAATTTCAAGAGACATAGGATGTAAAGTCAGGTCAAAGGTCTGCAAAATTGCAGCTGTGTACAATAAACACTTTTGTTAGTAGTTTCACAAGAAGCATAAGAATAGTCTTTGCTTCACAGAGTCTTGCACATCTGGATTTTAATGCTAGATTCATTGAAAACCAGAGCTTAGAATATTGGCACACTTTCTGCAAGGGAAAAGGAAATAACCTGAATGAGCTTGCTGAAATACAATCAAAATTTCAGAATCGTGACACTGGTCTCCTCAGAAACCGGCTCCATGACCACAGCAATGCCATGACAACCCTGAGGCCGATCAGGAAATCAGCAACGCAGATGGCAAACAGACAGATGATGAGGACAGACACATACAGAGAGATGGGGCGATAAAGGGATGACGAGGGGTTTCATGGAGGGAGACAGACACGATGCCCATTGGAGGATCTGATACAGATAGAAAAGGAGGAAAAGTGGCAAGGAAGTTAAACAAAGTAATAACAATAATATTATATACAGGGCAATAAAAGATCCCTCTTTAGGATCATATCAAGGATTAGTTGTACCGAGGCGCTCCAAAGTGGTAATTTGGCCTACTGCTGAAAATTTGTGCAAGCAAATGTTGTACACCGCTTTAAGCATAATTGTTTTCAATTTTCACAGGATGATAGCAGATATGGTGCTTAACCCCTTCCACACTGGAAGTCCCTGTCTTGCAACCTGGGTGTAGAAGTGTTTAGAAAAAGTCACTGAAGAACACGAGACCTAGAAGAAGTTTTTATTACATAAAAAAGGTGTTTAAGTTGTTAAAAGTATTTCCTGTTGTGCTGTCAAGTGCAGCATTGCTACTGAAAGAGACTGAAGAAATTCAGATTACCTTCACAAATGGGAAATTTCTGTTACTGATGATCATTGTTTGAGGTTTAATAGTCCAAAAGCAAAGCATGAAAGCAGCTATTTCTCTGAAACCGTTCATACTTTGTTAGCTTCTGGTTAAAAGATTTGTATTTGCTCATATCTCGTGCCATACAAGGAACTAATGTCAGCGTGTCCACCGATGACAATTATGGTAACTATTTTTTGCCTTGATGCATGTGTGCAGGTGCTGTACGAGCCTCCAGTATCTTCCCCATCCTGAGTGTGATCCTGCTCTTCATGGGGGGGCTGTGCATCGCCGCAAGCGAGTTCTACAAGTCACGGCATAACATCATCCTCAGCGCCGGCATCCTCTTCGTCTCTGCAGGTATTAAGGGAAATAGGAAAACAGGCAGACTTAGAGATATAACAGTCAAAGTGGGTGAGGAGATGGAGGTAAACATTAAGAGGAAGCAAGTTAGAGGAGGTAAAATCTTTGTGGATGTATGAAGAGGCAGATGAAAATGAAGCTGACCAAAGAGCCAGCGTAAGTTAAAAACTATACTGATATACTGGGAGAAAAGGGAAGGGGAGCATATTAAGCAAATATTAAGAAAGGTTAGACTTGATGATTTTATGTTACCACTGTGAAAAATAATAGATATATAGATTATACAGTGGTATGATTTACTTTACTACTAGGAAAGTGATTGAAAGTGAAAACACACTGGCTAGTCCACCTCTCAATGGCTTAAGAAAAACAATAGGAAGATTAGGAGTGGCCTTGCCCTTACCTGAATCAGATTGAGATGCTGTGGCATGATCTTAAAAAGGTGGTTCATGCTCAGAAACCCTCCAATGGCTGAATTACAACGATTCTTCAAAGATGAGTGGGCCGTAATTCCTCCACAGGGCTGTAAAAGATTCATTGCCAGTGATCACAAATGCTTGATCACAAATGCTTGATTGCAGTTGCTGCTGCTTAGAGTGGACCAACAAGTTATTAGGTTTAGGGGGCAATGACTTTTTCACACAGGACCAAGTAGGTTTGGATTTTTTCCTCTTAATAATAAACACATTCATTTTGAAACTTCTGTTTAAATTTGTTTAATGATCTGAAACACTTAAGTGTGAACTTGACCATGTCCATATTTATATATATGGCCAAAAGTATTTGTTCGCACATCTAAACTTGGGTAACATCCCATTCTAAATTCATAGGGTTTAATATGATGTTGACCCTTTGCAGCAATAACAGCTTCAGCTCTTCTGGGAAAACTTTCCACAAGGTTTAGGAGTGTTTATGGGAATTTTTGATAATTCTTCCAGAAGCACATTTGTGAGGTCAGACATTGGTGTGGGAAAAGAAGCCCTAGCTCACAGTCTAAGCTCTAAATCACCCCAAAGGTGTTCTATCGGGTTGGGGTCAGGTCATTCAAGTTCTTCCACACCAAATGTGCTTATTCTTGGACCTTGCTTTGTGCACTGATGTGCAGTCATATTAGAACAGAAAGGAGCCATCCTCAAACTGTTCCCATGAAGTTGGCAGCATGAAATTGTCCAAAATGTCCTGATATGCTGAAGCATTAAGAGTTCCTTTCATTGGAACTAAGGGACAGAGCCCAACTCCCAACACCATAATCCCCCCTCCAACAAACTTTGCAGTTGGCACAATACAGTCAGATAAGCACCGTTCTCCTGACAACCGCCAAACCCATGCTCGTCTATCAGAATGCCAGACGGAGAAGTGTGATTCGTCACTCCAGAGAACATGTCTGCACTGCTCTAGAGTCCAGTTGCACTGCGTTATACAGCACCACATCCGACACAAGACAAAGATAGTGCAAGTTGCCATTTTGCCACAGAATTTTTCTGATTGTGTATGTGTGTGTGGCTGTGCATGGTTCTAGGCCATGGCCTACTGTGCTGCACTAGATAACTAGTTCCCCTCCAAGTCAGAAGTGAGAGATGCAGTTCTGTCTCTCTCTCTCTTTCTCACTGTCTGCGTCTGACTCTCTCACCCTGTTGCTAGGCTAAGAGGAGGCCACTGGGATTACACTCTAAAAATAAGGTGTCCCTGATACTTTTTCTCTGATCCATCTCAATCAGGCCTACAAAGTCCTCACACCTCGGACTGCTGCTCTATGTCTTTGTGCAGAACTGTTTTCACCGTTTAGCTTTGTATTCGTCTTTTTTGTCTCTCTGGCTGTCTGTCCATGTCTGTGTCTATTTCTGGCCACACACACCCAGAATCCTCTTGTATGATGTTGAAAATACAGAAAGGGAGATAACAGAGAGCCTGACAAAGGATGTGAGTTGAAGCTCATTGGAGGCTGGGGGGAGAAAGAGGAGGGTAAAATACAAAGGCACAGATGAAAACATTCAAATAAGACATAAGAAATAAAAGTGAACCTGCCCCAGTTTGGAAAAAAAAATCCTGCACTTTTGGGAATATGCTTTCTTTCAAGTATCACTGATTCTACTCATATTAATGCTGTTGCGCATAGATGCACATTGCACATTGATAATTTACTAATTTATTTGAGGCATATTTATGGTTCTCTGCCATGCTCATTCATCAGCCACTTCAGCCATCAGATGTGAAGGACAGCTATTTGGCCACTTTCCTGGTGGATAACAATAGCAGTTGAAATGTAAACAAATTCAACATAAAAGCCTCAATTAAATATGAAAAGGTTGGTTTCTTATAATAATCATAAATGTCATTCTAGGCCCTGTGACTTCCTATTGAATCATTATACTTTCAGTGAAACACTACTATGTGTCAAAATAATGACAAATTATAATAAGTCATTTTAAGCTTTCAGAGATTTGATTTTCCCCTCAGGGAAAATGTTCGGTATTAAAGACCTACACTTGGGTTTGCCAAATTACTTTTGTACGTCTGAAAATAGGGGCTATGAATAAAAATGAATGTAGTTCCTAAACAGTTAATGTGATCCTTTTTGTTAAACCACTAAAATTAAAGCTGCACGTCTGCACTTCAATCACATGTCGACTGTTAGATTTGAAATCCCCAGTGGTGGTGTACAGAGGCAAAACTACAAAAGCTGCGTAGTCCAAAAAACTCGTGGACCCTACTGTACATGCTGAACTCGATTCAGCTGCTGCTGGTACCAGCTGTCCTAAATACAGTACTTGCTGCCCTTCTTACAGAGAAAAGTTACAAAAATGTAGTCAGTCTGAGCAGACAGTGAAAAGTGTGGAGGAAGGTAAGATTATTAAGAGGAAAATATAAATATGACATATGATGATCTTAATTTGACCTGATTTTATAACATATATGTTTTTGCATATTTACTTTGCATACACCGACATAACATTATGACCACTGACATGTGAAGTGAATTATGATGCTTATTTCTTCATCATGGCAGCTGTTAGTGGGTAGGATATATTAGGGAGTAAGGGAACATTTTGTCTTTAAAGTGCATTATGAGAAGAAGCCAAGTGGGCGGAGGCAGTGTGATGCTTTGGGCAACATTTTCAGATCATGTACACACTTTCATGGAAACAGTATTCGATGTTGTTTGAGGAGCACAACAGTAAGTTTGAGGTTCTGAATTGAATGGATGTGCTGGACAAACAAGTTCCATCCATGGAGGCTCAACCTTAAAACTTATAGGACTTAAAGGATCTGTTGCTAACACCTTAGTGCCAGACACCACAGCACACCTTCAGGGGTCTAGTGGAGTCCATGCCTCAATGGGTCAGGACTGTTTTGGCAGCAAAAGGGGGATCAACACAATATTAGGGTGGTGGTCATAGTGTTACGCCTGTGAATATTTCATTATACTGAGGTTAATGTGTGCTTAACGTGTGGCTTTGTCTACGATTGGCTGCATTTTAGCTCTTGAGCTAATCTCCATCCCTCATTTCTTTACCCAGGCCTGAGCAACATTATAGGAATCATTGTGTACATATCAGCCAATGCTGGGGATCCTTCCAAGAGTGACTCCAAGAAGAACAGCTACTCCTACGGCTGGTCCTTCTACTTTGGCGCCCTCTCCTTCATCATGGCTGAAATGGTGGGTGTGCTGGCTGTGCACATGTTCATCGACCGACATCGGGAGCTGCGTGTGGGGGCACGAGCCGCCGACTACCTCCAAGGGGCAGCCATCACACGCATCCCAAGCTACCGCTACCGTTATCGACGCCGCTCGCGCTCTTCGTCTCGTTCTACAGATCCCTCGCACTCTCGCGAGGCATCGCCAGTGGGCCTGAAGGCCTTTGGGACGCTGCCCTCCACTGAGCTGTCCATGTACACGCTCCCCAAAGGCCAAACAGGCACTCCGACAGCCACCTATAACTCCACGGAGAGGGACCACAACTTCCTGCAGGTCCACAACTGCATCCAGAAGGACCTGAAAGACTCAGGTGGCCATAGCAACACCGCCAATCGGCGCACCACACCTGTATGAAAATGACACAGACATTAAGAGAAATCAGAGGAACTCTGGGGGGAAAGACAGATTGTGGCTTAAGGAAACAGAAAGAGAAAGAGGGCTCCAAAAGACTGAGGAGCGAGGGGTAGGCAACAGAGGAGAAGTTCTGAGAGCTCCACAGCGCCTCAGATAATCACAGTTTCTGTTTAATAGAAAGGAAATGGAGTAAAATTGCATAAAAAAAAGAAACATGCATGATTTTCCCATGAACCATTGTTTAACAAGTTTTGAACATGTTTGTAAAGAGTTGAGGGGAAGGTCGGGGAAAGATGAGTGGGGATGGGGGGCATTCATGATGCTGGGTTGGGGTGGTTGGTGGTTGTCTCGGGGCTGTGGAACTGTGGAGTGGTGGGCTGGGCCAAACTGCCCATTTATAGGCGAACTTTATATTTTTTACTCTTCCTCAGTCTGATTGAAAGGCCCCACAGCCCTGCCTATGAACCAACCCTCGCACTACCATACCACAAGCCCCTCCCCCCCAACACACGCACCCTAAATTCCCTTATAAACCCTACTCCTTTCTTTAGTTACTGTATCTTCTTGATTTCATTCTTTATTCGCATTAATACTGTGAACCATTGCGGTACGGGATTTTAGCAGGGAGCATTTCAGGCCGCAAAAAAAAGAAAAAAACCAAGAAAAAACACATAAGTTAATATATGTATTGATTATATATAAATATATGAACATATATGTTAATAAATCATGACTCGACTTCCCTGAAGCAAAAAATATCAAGAAAAAAGAAAAAAAAGAAAGAAACAACGTAACCTACAATGAAACTAAACCGAGTCGTCATGGAAACTAAACCAAGGCGGAGGATTCATTGTGACTGGCTCATTTGACGGGCAAAGGCTTCAGCCTACTTGATAAACTCGTATTGGTTAGCGTTAGATACATTATCACATTCTTTTACAACAACAACAAAATCGTTTGGCCTTCCGCCAAAACCCTGGCAGCCTTCTTTGTTCAGGGTCAGCTAGATGTGAGTTGGCCACTCTTGCTTTTTCCCCATACAGGGGTGGAGTGAAGAGAGAACTCTGGGTAATGGATGGTCTCTCTGCAAACTTGCAGATGACTATGGACAATGAATCGTCACTACTGCCAAAGACACAAAGTAGTGCGTGTGAGAACATGGCTACGAGTGAGCTGAAGCTAAGTGACTCCAAAAAAAAATTAAGAATTTTCATGCATGCTAATCTAAAATCATCCGATCTGCTTTTAAGAAACCTATGTTTTGAACAACTGAACAATGATACCATGTAAGGGCAGTGGGAGTGAAAAAAGTAGTAATTAATGTTACAGTACTGTGTCAATTTCTACTTTTCTTTATCTTGTTTTTCTTTTTGAGTGGGTTATTTGGGGTGGGGTCTCATCATGCTTGAAACAAAAAAAAAAAAAAACAACCTTTGAAAAACGTATCAAGGCTCTTTTTTTTAAACGGAAGAGAATCTTATCTTGCCTTTTCATTTAATTTTATTTCCTCCATTACTTTGGACTTTCACACAGCCTTAGTCTCTTTCTTTATCTCATTTTCTTGTTCTTTGGTTTTGCTTTGTGTTGTTGTAAATGACAAATTAAAACAAAAAAACAAAAAAACATAATGTCTTTCAAGGTGCCAAAACTGAATGATTCTGAACTTGGATGCATCAAGTCCTGATGACAAATAAAAATTGAACCCCCCGTAGGGAACTGAATGAGTCTTTGTTGTATTATATCTGATCTAACCTGAACGTGAAACATGAACATGTAGAAACCGAGACTACAAGCCCAACTGCTGTTGAAGATCTGACTGCTGGGCTGGGGGTCAGCATGCACTCAGCTTTATCATCACTCTGGGTTTATGGCTAGCTTTGTGTTAGCATGCTGACTAAGCAGATACAGTTGTTTCTGCATTTTTGTTTGATTTATTTCCCTTGTAGCCATGGTGTGTAAATAACCTTTGTAATGCATAACTGTAACCATAACGTAATTAATAAATATTAATACATTTAGTACACTAACAGTAATCCACTAACGTTACATTACTGCATTACTGAAAAATATTTTGGGACTACAGTAATGCATTACTTTGGAACACATTATGCCCAGCACTGGTGATCCTTCTGTGGAAGTTTGCACGGATGCCTCGCCAACGCATGAGTCTTTCAGCCAGAAGAGCTAAAAAGAAAATGAGCCCACAAGTTTTGTTTTTTCATGATGTGGTATTTAAGTATGTGATAGATGAGAACATTAATGTTCAAGGATGTGTTATTTACTTACTTGACATTATAGATGCATCACTGATGTTAGCTGTACTGCTAATGAAGGACATTGCTAATGTGTCCTTTCCCACAAATGACTTATAAATCTAAGATGTAACATCTAAAAAACACTTCATAGATTTGATATTCACCGCTTGTTTAAGCATTAGATGAAATGTCACGTTCTTTGATAAGGTACAGAGCAATGCAAAGGTGGGCAAATGGCCGCTTCGTTACACTCTGGTGTGTCACGTAACTGTTGGGCCACTAACTCTAATCTAAATAAAATCAGCTAATTAAATCTGACATTTATTGTTCTGAAAACTGTAGGGAGTGCCTCTACATTAGGGCTGAACGATTATGGAAAATAATCTAATTGCGATTTTTTGCCCCAATATTGCGATTGCGATGCGATATGCGATTATTTTTTAAGGTCTTTGTCTTCTGTATTATTAAACAAAGACAAGCAATACATCATATAGTATGGCCAATACTATATTACATTAATTTTAAACTGTTCTTTCCTGGAAGACAGACCTCTGTTATGATGACATGAGGTGATGCATGAATTGATGACTGACATTTTTATTTAACTTCTTCAATCACAACAGTATATTTGAACATACACAATAGTTTATTTTTAGCTTACAAACATCTGAGCATAAAGTGCTGACAAGGAACCCTGGTGTAAACATTAAAATGAAAGTCAGTACAATGTGCAGATTGCAGAAATATACATAAAAAAAATCAGTGGCTTTACCACACTCAGTTTTTCGACATCTGTGAACTACTAGACAGTCATTCAATTAAAAAATAATATTAAATAAATAAAACTAATAAATAAAAAATACACACATCTTACTGATCTCTGCAGTCAGTAACATTACACATAAAGTGCAAACATAATAGCAATTGTATAAACACACACACAAACACGCCTTTAAAATTTAAAGGCGTGAAATTGGACGGTCTAGTTCTGATTAGCGTCACCGCTGTCTCGGTGGAGTTTAATAAACTCGGCCGTCTGCTTCTTGCTATCTAAAATATAACCAGACACTGGTGTAAATTCTCGACTGTCTCATACTTCTGTTTAATAAGTTTTCTGTTTGACGTTTAGTCAGCTGTGTGAAAACCAAGGAGGAACCCACCCGGGGGATTAATAAAGTTTTATTTTATCTAATCTAATAACTTTAATCTCAGCCAAACCGATTTACTCACGAACAAACAAAACACTGAAAAAAGCCCAACAATAACATTTTTAGGTTGTCTAAGTGACTTATATATTACGTTTAACCCGAGCAGCGAAACTCCGCGGTGATCTGAAAATGATGTGCCGGGAGTTGTGCCGTTCTCGGCCGCATCAGTAACCCTCGAGCTCCCGGCTAGCTGTCGAGCTGGTGGGTAGCAGACGCCTCTGAAAACGTCGAAGCACTTTTGCAAATATGGGATATCTTGATAAACCGAGCAGATATTTGATGTTTACACAACTACTTTCTCGCCTGAAAATATGTTAAAAGTTTATTTTGTGACCCAGAAAGATTAGTATGAGTAATTTTAAAACTTAGTAGCGGCCGCCATTGCTGGAAACTGGAGTTTGGCTGGGCCGCGCTATGAATTCTGGGATATGGTAGTAATTTGGACAGCCTTCGGCGCGTCGCTGTGACGTAATCGGTCTACAAATGCGGCCTCAGGAGGATGCAGCTCATGAATTTGGACATGTCCAGAGTATAATCGCAGCCTTTGCGGTTAGAAAATTGCACTTGATCATGTCGCGATATTATCGCAAATGCGATATATCGTTCAGCCCTACTCTACATTTAGATGAGATCCTACTGCCATGAGTGAAACACTTCCAAATGGTTAAAGCTGGTTCAGCTGGAACAGCCAATCCTAGCAGTTTGGCTCACAGTGGCTCAGGTGATACTCGGTCACTTTCATTCATTCACTTTGACTTTGCCTTCTTAGTCACTCATTCACAGCACTCTTCAGCATCCCTCTTTCTGTCATTCTTTCACTTTTTTCTCTGTTGCTGTCAGCTCTTCATCAGCTGTCTGTCCTGCCATTTCCATGAGCTCTGGAATAAATCTCAAATTCTTAAATCAGCCTCGATGTCCTGCATGTTGCATGAAAGTCTGCATCATGCGCTGTCTGTCCCTCTCTTTCCTCCGTCCCACTCTCTCTCCTCCCCCGGTGTGATGATCAAAGTGGCTGGCATGTCTCTCTGCAGTACTGCTGAGATCACTGAAGAGTAGTGATGGGTCGTTCGCGAACGAAATGGCTCTTAGAGCCGGCTCTTTGACGTGAACGACGCGAGCCGGCTCCTTATCGCGAGCCGTCACGTGGGGTTTTTTTTTTTCTCTTCTTTCTCTCAGCCTCTCTCTCGCACTTTTTTTCCGCTTCACTCTGCACGCGAGCCTTGTGCTTTACGCTGGGCAGAGGGGGGAGGGGCGGTAGTTACACCCAGTAGCACAGGAACAGAGCCAGAGAGAGAGAAAGAGAGGCAGGGACAACAACATTAGAAAGGTATAGTAATCATCCACAACTATTTTCGGTTGCAGATGATAAAGGATTGAGAAAGTTTATTCATGCAGGTCCATATGACAGAGAATATGCATGTTCTTTTTGTTTTCATATTATAATTTATATTTAATTGTGTTGTGGTTTGCAGTGTTTTGTGTTCTTTTGACTTTAAATTTGTGAAAGGAAAAAGCTGAAAATTTAAATAGTTAAAACTTGAAATGTGAATAGTTGATTTTTGTATTATATGATTTATTTATTACATTTTATGTGGAGTGAATAAATAAAAGTATATTTACGGTGGCCCCTAGAGACAAAGCACATACAAACTTCAAATCACGTACGAACTCTGAAGCATGTACAAACTCCAAAACACGTACAAACTCCAAAACACGTAAAAACACGTACAAACTCCGAAGCACGTAAAAACTCAGAAGCACATAAAAACTCAAAACACGTACAAAAGACAACAGAAGTGCTCCAGGATGCTGGGCGCAGTGTTGAGCCTTTGTTATCTTGTGGCTACACAAGCCAGCAAGTACCAACGACCGGATTTGGTGTGTGGTAATAACAGGTAAGTGAACTTTTTTTTAAATTATTTGAATATATATATGAGTGCCTGTGTATAAATACACAAACAATACACACATGCTTTCAATTGTGTAATTTAAGTGATCTAGTAGCTCTGCTTTGGAAGTTCAGTTCATGCTAGAAATGTGTTTTGGAGTTTGTACGTGTTTTGTCTCTAGGGGCCACCGCATATATTTATATATAAACATATATAAATAAAACCACTTGTTTTTACGTTAGTAATTCCTTTTGTGCATAATTTTATATTATTGTTAATAATAAATTAATTAAAGCAACAAAACAACCTGAAGAGCCGGTTCGGAGCCGAAAGAGCCGGCTCTTTTTAGTGAGCCGAACCGAAAGAGCCGGATCTCTAAAAAGAGCCGGAAATCCCATCACTACTGAAGAGCAGTGAGCGAGTGGGGGAGGGAGGGAAGGAGGAAAGAGTAAAGGGAGTGGAGTAGCAGTTCTGCTCTATTCAAACAGCAGCACGCTGCCCCCA
This sequence comes from Rhamphochromis sp. 'chilingali', assembly GCF_963969265.1. NCBI lineage: Eukaryota > Metazoa > Chordata > Actinopteri > Cichliformes > Cichlidae > Rhamphochromis > Rhamphochromis sp. 'chilingali'. Next base: position 34,133,541 of record NC_137948.1, on the reverse strand, counting down.
TCTGGACCGGAGGTACATAATGATTTTTCTTCATCACAAAATTTGAACTTGGTGACCTCGCCGAAGTGCAGGGAACATAAATCTTCCACAGAGCATTTGCACCATGAATATATTGGAGGCTAAATTTTGTTGATTCACAACAGAGTCTAGAAAGATTTTAAATATATTTATAGCATCATTCCACAACAAAAGCCATCAAGGTACTTTATACTGTAAGGTAAAGACCCTTTAATATTAGAGGGAGAAAGCCAACAACCCCTGAAACAACCCCTATAATCAAATGCTTAGAGGAAGGGGTTTTTTTGACTAGGAGCAGGCAGACTTTACGTCATTCCCTCATCTGTCACTCAGCCATCTTTCAAATCTGCTCTCTAGAGTTTGCACAAAGCCAGTATCTGGTATAACCACCTTTTCCTTCTTTAAGTAGAATTCAGGAATAGTTCTCTAAGCTTCTTTAAGGGCATTCAGAGCTCTTCTTCAGATGTTGGCTGTCTTTCGTTCTGTTGTCTGTCAAGATGATTGCACAATAATTTTAAAATAATGTTGAGGTCCAGGCTCTGGAGAGGCCAATCCATGGCTGACTGAGAGTGTTTTTCTGTCCTGGTGTGCTTTTAAGAAATTAATATAGCCACTAAGGTGACCGTCAAAACGATGAAAAATACTGCTGTAAACAGTTTATTTTACGACATCGCGAAACAAACGATAGCGTAATAGGAAACGATAGACATTTTTATATCGTCATTTGATATATATCGTTATATCGAACAGCCCTAACATACACTCTTATATTTGTACATATATTTATTCTTATAATTCTCAGATTTACCCATTCGTATATTTTGCTTGTTCTTATGTTATTGTATTTTGCACACCTCTGTTGCACACACATAAGAATTTCGCTCACATGTGCTGTACCAGTGTACCTGCACATGTTATGTGATACGGGAAATCTCCAATTTTTTTTAATTTTGTTTTTTTTGAGATTAAATAATATACCATTGTAAAGACGACACAAGAGTTCCAGAGGCTCTTCTGGGAGCCAGAGTCGACCAGAAAAGGTTTCCCCGAGCTTGAGTCCTCTATGAAGAGCAGCCTTTCCTTATCGGCAGCGGTCACAGCCGCTACAGAGCGCTGGCAGGCTTGTTTCCCTGGGCCTTAAAACTGCAAAGGCGGCACGGTGCTGTCACGCTGATGGTAAAAACACAGGCCTTTACCACAGTGCCGCTGTGCCACTTTATTTTTTAACAAAACACTACGCTTTATGTATAAAGAACTGCCTATTCTACTACTTATTGAAGAAAAGAATCCACAAAAGATTAGTTTTACTTTCTTTTATTTGTTCCAGATAAATTATAAATTATTTTTTAAAAAGCAATGAAATGCATCAGATGTCTCCCATGCTTTCTTTTCTGCTGTAATTTTTTTTTTTTGAACATAAATTGGTCTATTGAAAATAAAATGTAGTAAGAAACACTAAATTTTTTCAATAGGCCAATTTATGTTTAAGAAAACCCCAACAATCAAATGATCCCATCTGAGCAAGCACTGGGCGACGGTGGGAAGGAAAAACTCCTTTGTCTTAAAAAGAAGAAACCTTCGACAGAACCAGGCTCAGATGGTGCGGCTTCTGTCAAGACCGGTTGGGGGTTAAGTAGTTAAAAAACTACTCTAACGGTACAGCACTACAGCTTTTTGGTGGAAATGGGTGGAAGGATGGGTGTTACACCTCGTTTCATTGGAGGTCTTACAGGTGGTCGGGGTGTAGATTCAGCTTTTTTACAAATAGGTGGCAGAGGGACAGGACTAGGTTGTGGAATTATAACTGATTGGGTGGGAATCGGTTGCTTTCCACTTCTGGATATAGGTGGAACACACATCCTACGAAAAGGTGGTAGGTTGTCGGTCGAGAAAGTTTCCTTTTTCGTTGGTTGTGTGACTTGAGGAGCGGGTGTCAACTTTGTGTTTTTCGGTCTAATGGGTGGCAGTGGAGTCCGCTGTAACTGTTGTTCGTCAGATGCATCTTCCCTGCCTACGTAAATGTATTTATGTTCCTCAAAAAGGGCAATGTCTTTTTCAACTTGACTCATTGCCTCTTCAAGAAACATTTTGTAATTGTATTTTTTGTGCTGTGAAGGGGAGATAGTAAAAGGGAGGGATTGATATTCAAAGTTTAGCTCATTAAACCTCCTCTTTAGGCCCTGGAGAATGTTTTGTTTCTCCTGTTCGGCCAGTGGTTTAACTGTTTCCTGTTGTTTTGTTAACCAGGCATCATTGTCCTGCTTAGCCTTTTCTTTCTCTGCCTTTCTTCTACGCAGGTAGCCTGGAACGATTCCGTAATCGTTTTTCTGTAAATAAAAGGGGACAAGTCCAGATTTCTCAAGGAGCTGCTTGTCCCCTTTGCGTGTATCCACACAAGCAGGTTGAGCCATGACTTTCTTCATGCCTGTGTGTTCTGGTTTTTTCCTGAATGTGTGTTCAGGTTTTTCGCCTTCTGGCCTCTGTGGGCACATTTCGCGATGAGATGGGGCCTTAACTGTTCTTGGCACCATGGTCCTGTGTTCATTTTTATATTTATTTTCTAATACAATTGCTTCCCTGTATTTAGAAATATACATTTTAGGTTTGGGTGGAGGAAGAGTACTCTACTTTGGGAGAAGGTTATAAGCGCTTTCATCTGAAAACACAATTCAATCGCTAGCTTAAAATCACCTGCAAGGGAATTCTACAACTGTGTGTCGAGGCACCCCTATTTATAGATTTTTATGGCCTGGCATGTGACATCATGGTGGCCTGGCATGTGACATCATGGTGGCCTGGCATGTGACATCATGGTAGCCTGTCTTTGTTCTGTCATTTAAGCCCCACCCCCCTGGTTACTGTTGCTATTGTAACTATTATATTATGAATGCTGGTAGCTAGCATTCCACACACACACATACACTTTTTGCCAAGGTTCCAGCTGCAGTCACCAAGACATGTAAATGTATTTAGTAACCCTCTGGGGTCCAGAGTATAATTGGCCGTTTTTGACTACTTTTGATTTTACCTCTATATTTCACCTTTAAAAAAATCTTCTTCTTTTTTTTTTTTTTTGGCACAACCTCAAATATCTGAAATTTGAGTTAATTTTTCATTTATACTATATTTGCACAATAGATCTAAATTCAGACAAAAAAAATTCAAAATCCGAGTAGAAAATACTTGTCATTTTTACTGTAAAAGCCACAAACATGTTTAAGGAATTGTTTTCATAACTTGAAATGCGAATAGAAGTTGTACATTTGTAAAAATTATGCACAAGTTTTGCAAACAACTTTATGTTCAGTATAATATATGCAGGTTTTCTTCCTGAATACTATCGTTGTTTATATTTACTGCGGGAAGAAACGGTTTTTATAAGGAAAAACACTAGAAAGCACTCAGTCCCCCTCCCAACTCCCCCAGCCTTTCCTATTGGTGAAAAAATATACCATGTGGACCAATCAAAAAATGATAGGGCAACATAGCATTTAGTTGTTTACGAAGGCGGGCAGGTGTATACATATAGTTTGAGTCTGACGGCTCTTTGTTTGCTTCTCATCTGTAAACTCTGCATACTCTCTCATGTGATTCAGTTTGTTTTGAAAAGTCTCAACAGGATCTTGAGCTTTATTGTGAAAGGTTTACGTGGAAAACAAACAAGCGTACAGCGGAACCACGCGATGGTTTTACCGTCATTGTTGCTAACGAAAACACGTAAAAACAGGCACTTGCCCGCCCATAGTGTGGTTATATTAAATATAAGAGAAAGAGAGAACTTTAAGAAATTAATATAGCCACTAAGGTGACCGTCAAAACGATGAAAAATACTGCTGTAAACAGTTTATTTTACGACATCGCGAAACAAACGATAGCGTAATAGGAAACGATAGACATTTTTATATCGTCATTTGATATATATCGTTATATCGAACAGCCCTAACATACACTCTTATATTTGTACATATATTTATTCTTATAATTCTCAGATTTACCCATTCGTATATTTTGCTTGTTCTTATGTTATTGTATTTTGCACACCTCTGTTGCACACACATAAGAATTTCGCTCACATGTGCTGTACCAGTGTACCTGCACATGTTATGTGATACGGGAAATCTCCAATTTTTTTTAATTTTGTTTTTTTTGAGATTAAATAATATACCATTGTAAAGACGACACAAGAGTTCCAGAGGCTCTTCTGGGAGCCAGAGTCGACCAGAAAAGGTTTCCCCGAGCTTGAGTCCTCTATGAAGAGCAGCCTTTCCTTATCGGCAGCGGTCACAGCCGCTACAGAGCGCTGGCAGGCTTGTTTCCCTGGGCCTTAAAACTGCAAAGGCGGCACGGTGCTGTCACGCTGATGGTAAAAACACAGGCCTTTACCACAGTGCCGCTGTGCCACTTTATTTTTTAACAAAACACTACGATTTATGTATAAAGAACTGCCTATTCTACTACTTATTGAAGAAAAGAATCCACAAAAGATTAGTTTTACTTTCTTTTATTTGTTCCAGATAAATTCTAAATTATTTTTTAAAAAGCAATGAAATGCATCAGATGTCTCCCATGCTTTCTTTTCTGCTGTAATTTTTTTTTTTTGAACATAAATTGGCCTATTGAAAATAAAATGTAGTAAGAAACACTAAATTTTTTCAATAGGCCAATTTATGTTTAAGAAAACCCCAACAATCAAATGATCCCATCTGAGCAAGCACTGGGCGACGGTGGGAAGGAAAAACTCCTTTTTCTTAAAAAGAAGAAACCTTCGACAGAACCAGGCTCAGATGGTGCGGCTTCTGTCAAGACCGGTTGGGGGTAAGGTAGTTAAAAAACTACTCTAACGGTACAGCACTACAGCTTTTTGGTGGAAATGGGTGGAAGGATGGGTGTTACACCTCGTTTCATTGGAGGTCTTACAGGTGGTCGGGGTGTAGATTCAGCTTTTTTACAAATAGGTGGCAGAGGGACAGGACTAGGTCGTGGAATTATAACTGATTGGGTGGGAATCGGTTGCTTTCCACTTCTGGATATAGGTGGAACACACATCCTACGAAAAGGTGGTAGGTTGTCGGTCGAGAAAGTTTCCTTTTTCGTTGGTTGTGTGACTTGAGGAGCGGGTGTCAACTTTGTGTTTTTCGGTCTAATGGGTGGCAGTGGAGTCCGCTGTAACTGTTGTTCGTCAGATGCATCTTCCCTGCCTACGTAAATGTATTTATGTTCCTCAAAAAGGGCAATGTCTTTTTCAACTTGACTCATTGCCTCTTCAAGAAACATTTTGTAATTGTATTTTTTGTGCTGTGAAGGGGAGATAGTAAAAGGGAGGGATTGATATTCAAAGTTTAGCTCATTAAACCTCCTCTTTAGGCCCTGGAGAATGTTTTGTTTCTCCTGTTCGGCCAGTGGTTTAACTGTTTCCTGTTGTTTTGTTAACCAGGCATCATTGTCCTGCTTAGCCTTTTCTTTCTCTGCCTTTCTTCTACGCAGGTAGCCTGGAACGATTCCGTAATCGTTTTTCTGTAAATAAAAGGGGACAAGTCCAGATTTCTCAAGGAGCTGCTTGTCCCCTTTGCGTGTATCCACACAAGCAGGTTGAGCCATGACTTTCTTCATGCCTGTGTGTTCTGGTTTTTTCCTGAATGTGTGTTCAGGTTTTTCGCCTTCTGGCCTCTGTGGGCACATTTCGCGATGAGATGGGGCCTTAACTGTTCTTGGCACCATGGTCCTGTGTTCATTTTTATATTTATTTTCTAATACAATTGCTTCCCTGTATTTAGAAATATACATTTTAGGTTTGGGTGGAGGAAGAGTACTCTACTTTGGGAGAAGGTTATAAGCGCTTTCATCTGAAAACACAATTCAATCGCTAGCTTAAAATCACCTGCAAGGGAATTCTACAACTGTGTGTCGAGGCACCCCTATTTATAGATTTTTATGGCCTGGCATGTGACATCATGGTGGCCTGGCATGTGACATCATGGTAGCCTGTCTTTGTTCTGTCATTTAAGCCCCACCCCCCTGGTTACTGTTGCTATTGTAACTATTATATTATGAATGCTGGTAGCTAGCATTCCACACACACACATACACTTTTTGCCAAGGTTCCAGCTGCAGTCACCAAGACATGTAAATGTATTTAGTAACCCTCTGGGGTTTATTGTATTTTGCACACCTCTGTTGCACACACATAAGAAATTCACTCACATGTGTTGTACCAGTGTACCTGCACATGTTATGTGATACGGGAAATCTCCAATTTTTTTAATTTTTTAATTTTTTTTGAGATTAAATAATATACCATTGTAAAGACGACACAAGAGTTCCAGAGGCTCTTCTGGGAGCCAGAGTCGACCAGAAAAGGTTTCCCCGAGCTTGAGTCCTCTATGAAGAGCAGCCTTTCCTTATCGGCAGCGGTCACAGCCGCTACAGAGCGCTGGCAGGCTTGTTTCCCTGGGCCTTAAAACTGCAAAGGCGGCACGGTGCTGTCACGCTGATGGTAAAAACACAGGCCTTTACCACAGTGCCGCTGTGCCACTTTATTTTTTAACAAAACTCTACGCTTTATGTATAAAGAACTGCCTATTCTACTACTTATTGAAGAAAAGAATCCACAAAAGATTAGTTTTACTTTCTTTTATTTGTTCCAGATTAATTCTAAATTATTTTTTAAAAAGCAATGAAATGCATCAGATGTCTCCCATGCTTTCTTTTCTGCTGTAATTTTTTTTTTTTTGAACATAAATTGGCCTATTGAAAATAAAATGTAGTAAGAAACACTAAATTTTTTCAATAGGCCAATTTATGTTTAAGAAAACCCCAACAATCAAATGATCCCATCTGAGCAAGCACTGGGCGACAGTGGGAAGGAAAAACTCCTTTGTCTTAAAAAGAAGAAACCTTCGACAGAACCAGGCTCAGATGGTGCGGCTTCTGTCAAGACCGGTTGGGGGTTAGGTAGTTAAAAAACTACTCTAACGGTACAGCACTACAGCTTTTTGGTGGAAATGGGTGGAAGGATGGGTGTTACACCTCGTTTCATTGGAGGTCTTACAGGTGGTCGGGGTGTAGATTCAGCTTTTTTACAAATAGGTGGCAGAGGGACAGGACTAGGTCGTGGAATTATAACTGATTGGGTGGGAATCGGTTGCTTTCCACTTCTGGATATAGGTGGAACACACATCCTACGAAAAGGTGGTAGGTTGTCGGTCGAGAAAGTTTCCTTTTTCGTTGGTTGTGTGACTTGAGGAGCGGGTGTCAACTTTGTGTTTTTCGGTCTAATGGGTGGCAGTGGAGTCCGCTGTAACTGTTGTTCGTCAGATGCATCTTCCCTGCCTACGTAAATGTATTTATGTTCCTCAAAAAGGGCAATGTCTTTTTCAACTTGACTCATTGCCTCTTCAAGAAACATTTTGTAATTGTATTTTTTGTGCTGTGAAGGGGAGATAGTAAAAGGGAGGGATTGATATTCAAAGTTTAGCTCATTAAACCTCCTCTTTAGGCCCTGGAGAATGTTTTGTTTCTCCTGTTCGGCCAGTGGTTTAACTGTTTCCTGTTGTTTTGTTAACCAGGCATCATTGTCCTGCTTAGCCTTTTCTTTCTCTGCCTTTCTTCTACGCAGGTAGCCTGGAACGATTCCGTAATCGTTTTTCTGTAAATAAAAGGGGACAAGTCCAGATTTCTCAAGGAGCTGCTTGTCCCCTTTGCGTGTATCCACACAAGCAGGTTGAGCCATGACTTTCTTCATGCCTGTGTGTTCTGGTTTTTTCCTGAATGTGTGTTCAGGTTTTTCGCCTTCTGGCCTCTGTGGGCACATTTCGCGATGAGATGGGGCCTTGACTGTTCTTGGCACCATGGTCCTGTGTTCATTTTTATATTTATTTTCTAATACAATTGCTTCCCTGTATTTAGAAATATACATTTTAGGTTTGGGTGGAGGAAGAGTACTCTACTTTGGGAGAAGGTTATAAGCGCTTTCATCTGAAAACACAATTCAATCGCTAGCTTAAAATCACCTGCAAGGGAATTCTACAACTGTGTGTCGAGGCACCCCTATTTATAGATTTTTATGGCCTGGCATGTGACATCATGGTGGCCTGGCATGTGACATCATGGTGGCCTGGCATGTGACATCATGGTAGCCTGTCTTTGTTCTGTCATTTAAGCCCCACCCCCCTGGTTACTGTTGCTATTGTAACTATTATATTATGAATGCTGGTAGCTAGCATTCCACACACACACATACACTTTTTGCCAAGGTTCCAGCTGCAGTCACCAAGACATGTAAATGTATTTAGTAACCCTCTGGGGTCCAGAGTATAATTGGCCGTTTTTGACTACTTTTGATTTTACCTCTATATTTCACCTTTAAAAAAATCTTCTTCTTTTTTTTTTTTTTTGGCACAACCTCAAATATCTGAAATTTGAGTTAATTTTTCATTTATACTATATTTGCACAATAGATCTAAATTCAGACAAAAAAAATTCAAAATCCGAGTAGAAAATACTTGTCATTTTTACTGTAAAAGCCACAAACATGTTTAAGGAATTGTTTTCATAACTTGAAATGCGAATAGAAGTTGTACATTTGTAAAAATTATGCACAAGTTTTGCAAACAACTTTATGTTCAGTATAATATATGCAGGTTTTCTTCCTGAATACTATCGTTGTTTATATTTACTGCGGGAAGAAACGGTTTTTATAAGGAAAAACACTAGAAAGCACTCAGTCCCCCTCCCAACTCCCCCAGCCTTTCCTATTGGTGAAAAAATATACCATGTGGACCAATCAAAAAATGATAGGGCAACATAGCATTTAGTTGTTTACGAAGGCGGGCAGGTGTATACATATAGTTTGAGTCTGACGGCTCTTTGTTTGCTTCTCATCTGTAAACTCTGCATACTCTCTCATGTGATTCAGTTTGTTTTGAAAAGTCTCAACAGGATCTTGAGCTTTATTGTGAAAGGTTTACGTGGAAAACAAACAAGCGTACAGCGGAACCACGCGATGGTTTTACCGTCATTGTTGCTAACGAAAACACGTAAAAACAGGCACTTGCCCGCCCATAGTGTGGTTATATTAAATATAAGAGAAAGAGAGAACTTTAAGAAATTAATATAGCCACTAAGGTGACCGTCAAAACGATGAAAAATACTGCTGTAAACAGTTTATTTTACGACATCGCGAAACAAACGATAGCGTAATAGGAAACGATAGACATTTTTATATCGTCATTTGATATATATCGTTATATCGAACAGCCCTAACATACACTCTTATATTTGTACATATATTTATTCTTATAATTCTCAGATTTACCCATTCGTATATTTTGCTTGTTCTTATGTTATTGTATTTTGCACACCTCTGTTGCACACACATAAGAATTTCGCTCACATGTGCTGTACCAGTGTACCTGCACATGTTATGTGATACGGGAAATCTCCAATTTTTTTTAATTTTGTTTTTTTTGAGATTAAATAATATACCATTGTAAAGACGACACAAGAGTTCCAGAGGCTCTTCTGGGAGCCAGAGTCGACCAGAAAAGGTTTCCCCGAGCTTGAGTCCTCTATGAAGAGCAGCCTTTCCTTATCGGCAGCGGTCACAGCCGCTACAGAGCGCTGGCAGGCTTGTTTCCCTGGGCCTTAAAACTGCAAAGGCGGCACGGTGCTGTCACGCTGATGGTAAAAACACAGGCCTTTACCACAGTGCCGCTGTGCCACTTTATTTTTTAACAAAACACTACGATTTATGTATAAAGAACTGCCTATTCTACTACTTATTGAAGAAAAGAATCCACAAAAGATTAGTTTTACTTTCTTTTATTTGTTCCAGATAAATTCTAAATTATTTTTTAAAAAGCAATGAAATGCATCAGATGTCTCCCATGCTTTCTTTTCTGCTGTAATTTTTTTTTTTTTGAACATAAATTGGCCTATTGAAAATAAAATGTAGTAAGAAACACTAAATTTTTTCAATAGGCCAATTTATGTTTAAGAAAACCCCAACAATCAAATGATCCCATCTGAGCAAGCACTGGGCGACGGTGGGAAGGAAAAACTCCTTTTTCTTAAAAAGAAGAAACCTTCGACAGAACCAGGCTCAGATGGTGCGGCTTCTGTCAAGACCGGTTGGGGGTAAGGTAGTTAAAAAACTACTCTAACGGTACAGCACTACAGCTTTTTGGTGGAAATGGGTGGAAGGATGGGTGTTACACCTCGTTTCATTGGAGGTCTTACAGGTGGTCGGGGTGTAGATTCAGCTTTTTTACAAATAGGTGGCAGAGGGACAGGACTAGGTCGTGGAATTATAACTGATTGGGTGGGAATCGGTTGCTTTCCACTTCTGGATATAGGTGGAACACACATCCTACGAAAAGGTGGTAGGTTGTCGGTCGAGAAAGTTTCCTTTTTCGTTGGTTGTGTGACTTGAGGAGCGGGTGTCAACTTTGTGTTTTTCGGTCTAATGGGTGGCAGTGGAGTCCGCTGTAACTGTTGTTCGTCAGATGCATCTTCCCTGCCTACGTAAATGTATTTATGTTCCTCAAAAAGGGCAATGTCTTTTTCAACTTGACTCATTGCCTCTTCAAGAAACATTTTGTAATTGTATTTTTTGTGCTGTGAAGGGGAGATAGTAAAAGGGAGGGATTGATATTCAAAGTTTAGCTCATTAAACCTCCTCTTTAGGCCCTGGAGAATGTTTTGTTTCTCCTGTTCGGCCAGTGGTTTAACTGTTTCCTGTTGTTTTGTTAACCAGGCATCATTGTCCTGCTTAGCCTTTTCTTTCTCTGCCTTTCTTCTACGCAGGTAGCCTGGAACGATTCCGTAATCGTTTTTCTGTAAATAAAAGGGGACAAGTCCAGATTTCTCAAGGAGCTGCTTGTCCCCTTTGCGTGTATCCACACAAGCAGGTTGAGCCATGACTTTCTTCATGCCTGTGTGTTCTGGTTTTTTCCTGAATGTGTGTTCAGGTTTTTCGCCTTCTGGCCTCTGTGGGCACATTTCGCGATGAGATGGGGCCTTGACTGTTCTTGGCACCATGGTCCTGTGTTCATTTTTATATTTATTTTCTAATACAATTGCTTCCCTGTATTTAGAAATATACATTTTAGGTTTGGGTGGAGGAAGAGTACTCTACTTTGGGAGAAGGTTATAAGCGCTTTCATCTGAAAACACAATTCAATCGCTAGCTTAAAATCACCTGCAAGGGAATTCTACAACTGTGTGTCGAGGCACCCCTATTTATAGATTTTTATGGCCTGGCATGTGACATCATGGTGGCCTGGCATGTGACATCATGGTGGCCTGGCATGTGACATCATGGTAGCCTGTCTTTGTTCTGTCATTTAAGCCCCACCCCCCTGGTTACTGTTGCTATTGTAACTATTATATTATGAATGCTGGTAGCTAGCATTCCACACACACACATACACTTTTTGCCAAGGTTCCAGCTGCAGTCACCAAGACATGTAAATGTATTTAGTAACCCTCTGGGGTCCAGAGTATAATTGGCCGTTTTTGACTACTTTTGATTTTACCTCTATATTTCACCTTTAAAAAAATCTTCTTCTTTTTTTTTTTTTGGCACAACCTCAAATATCTGAAATTTGAGTTAATTTTTCATTTATACTATATTTGCACAATAGATCTAAATTCAGACAAAAAAAATTCAAAATCCGAGTAGAAAATACTTGTCATTTTTACTGTAAAAGCCACAAACATGTTTAAGGAATTGTTTTCATAACTTGAAATGCGAATAGAAGTTGTACATTTGTAAAAATTATGCACAAGTTTTGCAAACAACTTTATGTTCAGTATAATATATGCAGGTTTTCTTCCTGAATACTATCGTTGTTTATATTTACTGCGGGAAGAAACGGTTTTTATAAGGAAAAACACTAGAAAGCACTCAGTCCCCCTCCCAACTCCCCCAGCCTTTCCTATTGGTGAAAAAATATACCATGTGGACCAATCAAAAAATGATAGGGCAACATAGCATTTAGTTGTTTACGAAGGCGGGCAGGTGTATACATATAGTTTGAGTCTGACGGCTCTTTGTTTGTTTCTCATCTGTAAACTCTGCATACTCTCTCATGTGATTCAGTTTGTTTTGAAAAGTCTCAACAGGATCTTGAGCTTTATTGTGAAAGGTTTACGTGGAAAACAAACAAGCGTACAGCGGAACCACGCGATGGTTTTACCGTCATTGTTGCTAACGAAAACACGTAAAAACAGGCACTTGCCCGCCCATAGTGTGGTTATATTAAATATAAGAGAAAGAGAGAACTTTAAAGCACTGCCAGTGTGTTTTTGATCATGTTGTGGGGAGAAATGAGGCTGCTGCCAGTCAGATACTTTCCAGATGGAACTGCATGGTGGCTCAAAATCTGACAGTACATTTCTGCATTTATAATTCTATTCATCTTGACGAGATCCTCAACACCAATGGCTGAAATGCAGCCCCAAACCATGACAGAGCCTTTGCCATGTTTTACAGATGGCTGTAGACAATCACTGTTGCCCCACTGATATTGATAATGGCTCCTTGACAGTTAACCTTCCACTGAGACCATTTCTGATGAGGCTTCAGTGGACAGTAGATGGATCAAATGAGGTCTTGTGTCAGGCCTCTTAAATCTTTACCTTTGAACCTACTACTACCTACCTTTATTCGCTTTGCTCAATTGAGAACTTTGTTATTTTTCAGGTCTGTTTCAAGAACAAAATAACTTGGTTTGAGGGTTGGTTGAATTTTTTTCCACAGTATTGCACTCTTACTGGCTGGGAGCTCGCAATTTTATTGTGATATGAGACGACTGCCAGTTTCACACATTGCTACCAATGACTGTTTTGTTTTGTTTTCGCCTGAGGACTTTAAGCTAGTATTTGTTGGCCATTTTACTATTTGTGCAACTCTGGTAAGGATTTACAAAACATCTATTGGACTGCTTTGTACAACAAAATGGGGGGAAGTTGTGAATGTTAATGGTTATCTCAAATGTAATATTACAATTCTTACAATACTGCCCGGAGGTTACCTTAATTATCTAAGAATGCAAATGCAATGACTGCTATTATAACAAATGGCACCTCAAATGGAAGATAATGAAATAAAAGACAAACAACCAAAAAAATTTGGTGGTGACGCAGATGAGCTCAGAGGCACGGTAGCTGATTATTGTAAGGGAAGCAGATCTGGGGGAACAGCTGCTGTGTCCTCCCTCACCTGCAATTAGTAAGCTTTTTAGGTCATGGACAGTTAGAGGCTATAGAACAAACCATGCTTAGATTCAAGCCTACACACAGACCGAAAAAAGCAAAAAGAAGAGAAATCAAGGTTGAGGTCAGTTCGCCTCAAATTAAATCAAATGATAAGATTGTGAGTTAGAATATTTTTATAATTATTGCATAATTTGGTGTGTCAATTTTATAAACCTGCACAGAATTGTGCCTGGCGTCAATCTTCTTGTTCTGCTGTGGCATGAGACGAATATAAATTGTAAAAGAGCAGCAGCGACTTTAAAAACTACAGGTGTTAAGCAAATGGAAACAGATTTTTCAGAGAGTAAGCCACCAGAAAGGCAGAAAGCTGATCTGCAGGAAAAGTGCGACAGAAACAGAAAAACAGCCAGAGTAGGTGTAAGATATGAGTTGGAACTCTCCGCCCTGTGCTCAGGCTGTGTCATGAATACAAAACTCTGTGTTGGATGAGGAGCACTGCAGTGAAATGTAGCTCAAATCAAGTCCTCGGGTCCCAGAGCACACTCAGACCTTCCACAGATATGATGTGCTGTGTTGTGCTACGCCAAGAGCATGGATCGGTTTTAATGAAGTCGCTGTCAAACCATTAAACATGTCTGATGCGTTTTTATTAAGTGTAAAAGAGCACAGCAAGCATAATTGACTCAAATATAAACATATGGTGGCATTTTAAGGTAATCAAAGTGTCAATTAGGTTGTATCCAAACATAGCAATTAGTGCTTCAAGTGTTTACTCAACCTTTGCACATGTGGGGATTTTCAATGCAGCAGCTTAGGCTCTGCTTTAAGTTCAACACACTGCATTAAACCTGATGACAACTGTCTGTGAAATTGAATCAGAAATTCATCAGTCAAGGCTTGCACTTAAGAATTTCTGCTTATTTTCATACACTTTCTCATCCACGATTCTCAGCATCCACAAATTTCTGTTGATCAGCTGTTTTGTGTTACTGTGACAAAATGTAGTTTTGGAGAAACTACTAGTGGAACTTGCACAAAGGCAGTTTAGGCAGGTGACATATGTGTCTGCGTATCAACAGAGTGCCAGCATGGTGTGCTGCCCAGTGTGGGCAAAGTGAGATTTGGAGGTCCAGAGGGTCAGAACTTCTATGTACCCCATATGGGCCAACATGGGCCCCACATGAGTTTTCTGTAAGAAGGCCCATGTTCTGCTGTTTTCTAGAAGTGTGTGATCCAAAAGGACAAAACTGCTGTGGGGGCTGTGTAGGCACCCCCCCTTGAGCGCTGTGTGGAATAAGTGTGGTTTTTGTGCTGCCCACATAGCCCCACAGTTCATCCACAGCTACCCACTGTGGGCCCACACGTGAGTAGTAATTTCAGAAATCTCTTTGTTCACTTATCTCAATAACCGTTCATATAATCCTCTTCAATTTGGAAAATTTGTTGCTGGGGACTCTAGTGCCAAAGTTGATGAAGTTTGTATGAGCAGTTTTCAGACTTTGGCTACAGGGTGTTTTTTTTTTCTCCCATAGAGAGGCTATTCCCTACTCCACTCTGTATTTAGGGGGAGTGGCAAAATACATGTACATGTGTTTGTTTGGTTAACCCAATCCTTATTCTAACGTTAAAAGAGAAGAGAAAAACTCCCTGTTACAAGGGAGTTTTTCTGTCCCACTACCATCAACTGCTGCTCACAGGCGGTGATCTCATTGTTGGGGTTTCCTTTGTATTATTGCAGAGGTCTTTAGCTTACAATATAAGGCACCTTGTGGCAACTGCTGTTGTGATTTGGTTGTATATAAATAAAGTTTAATCAAATCAAAAATAATAATTGATTTTAGGAATGTGAACTGTTTTTGCCATTCACTATTCACCGACTTGGAAAAGCAGCAGCATTGCAATTTTATGTCCCATACGAGACACAATTAAAGTCAATGCTCTTGCTAAGTACTGCAAAAAAACACCCAGAATTACTTACAGTATTAAATACTTCATTATATTAGAGAATCATAAGTGCTTTATAATCAGTGTTGGTCAAGTTACTTGAAAAAAGTAATTAGTAACTAATTACTGATTACTTCCCCAAAAAAGTAATCCCATTACTTTACTGATTACTTATTTTCAAAAGTAATTAATTACATAGTTACTTAGTTACTTTTTAAAAACACATTTACAACCTGAATAGGTGATAAAGCGATAGATCTTTCAGCCCAATTCTACTTTTTCTGCATAATCCATCATACAAAATGTAATCAAATGGAAAAGTCCCTTTTTAAAACTTGTTTTATTAGTTTTAATCTTTTAACTTTATGCATCAAGCAAAAATTAAATTATATGCACCGTTCTCTGACTTGAAGAAATTAGTTTAACATTTAAACCTATTTTCTGCACATTCCAGCACATAAAATGAAATATTTTTTGTTTTTACACTCAGTCTTTCAAATAGATGCAAGTAAAACACAGCAGAAAATAAATAAAATCAAAGACTCAGCGGTCCTGTTGCTCTATTTTCACCTGTAAAGCAGGAGTGGTGTAGGCGGAGGTTTACCCTGGTGCAGGTGTTCCGCAGCGGTCAGTGGAAGAATCCGCGAGTTTCTCTGAGTTTCCCATTACGTTGTAGCGCACTCGGTGCTTGCTTGGAAATTTAGGGGGTTTTTTCGCTTTAAAAAGAAGTTTTCTTCCCACGCACAACGGACACTAATGTTTTTGTCACTTTTTATGGAATCAAACTCAAAGTAAGGTCAGTACTTCCACGCTTTAAACGCTGCACGCTCATACTCTCTCCCGCACTCGATATATGATTCGTTGTTGATCCGCACACAGCTGTTGTCACAAACGTCGCACTCGCTTACGTCACTGTCGTGAGACATTCTCGCAAAAAAATCACGGTTTTAGTAACGCAGTAACGCAGCGTTCCTACGGCAAAGTAACGGTAATCTAATTACCGTTTTTGCAATAGTAATCCCTTACTTTACTTGTTATTCGAAAAAAGTAATCAGATTATAGTAACGCGTTACTGCCCATCTCTGTTTATAATTATGAAGGGTTAATGTAAAACTATTGCCAAACAAACTCCAGACACAGAAATGATTGTGTTTTACACCAGTAATAATTAAAGCCATAAAGAAATTGCATTAATGTTATAGTGACACAAAATTTGAGGACCCCCTGAAGAGTCAACAGCTATAAACATCATAAAGCCGACCACTATTACCTGCTGCAAACATGTCTGCTTTGAACGAGTGTTAGTGCCACATTTACCTCACTTATACTTGGAAGGTGAAAAGCATCTGTCCTGCTGTGTTGTATTACAGGCCGAGCAAACCTGTTATGAATACTAATCATTGAGAGGAAATGATTGTGTTTAGTAAGGAAAGATGATTGAGCATGCTAGAGAAGCACGAAAGCAAAGAGCTCGACATTTGCCGTGATCTCTAAAACCCTGTTTCAATATCTGTGGAAATGAAGAAGTGTCTCCCGAAGCAATAAGAACCAGCCCACACTCCGTCTTATGATATTATTAAGTGATATTCCCGAGGCATGATGCCCCATTTAAATTGAATAGAGGACAGGAGGGATACTGTTTAAGTAATAATAATGGTTTTCTAGGATAGTCAAGAGCTTGTGTTATACTGTACCTTGGTGTGTGTGCGTGTTTATGTTTGTGTGAATAAATTGTAGCTCAAAACCATAGTTTGAAAATTTGGAATGTCCTCTTGACAACTTCAAAGGGCTGTTTAGGGAATTTTTTTCCCCCGAGTGTCCTCATACAGACAGGAAGTGTCGTTATGGAAATTTTATGAGTTAAAGTTTTCTTCATGCACAAATGAAGTTTAAAATACAGATATATTTATATAAAAATTCACCTCAGCCCAAGACTAATTTAAACATGGGACTCTATGGGAACTGACCATAGACCATACATAAAAAATGAATCCAATGATGTCCCTTGGTTAGTCCCTTTGTGAATCCTCCAGTGCTCTCAGAGTCGTCATCTTGGTATTTTCATATGGGACCCGAGGAAACAGCAACTTGTTCATTATTAGGTAGGCTTGTGCTCATCAGGAAAATGTTTATTGTTGTCATAGAGCAAGAGAGCCAAGGGCCATTTTCACAGACTTCGATTGAGGTTTTGCAGACATCTGACCAATAACCACATGACATGAGCTTCTCTGCCATTTTGAATATGTGACATTTATTGCATGACAATGTATTTTCAAGTGAGTAAGGCCCCTGTCACACACGCCTGTCCGTGACCATCAGGCCACCACCTGTCGTGAAGGAAAAGTGGAGTATTCCCTAATCGTTTGTGAGTGGCTGCTGGAAGCTGGTACAGTGACGGGGGAAAATGATTTGTGACGCTCCACCTGTGGCCTGTTTGTGTGGCAGGTCTCATCTGCAGCCACTGGAGAGGTGGTGGGGCTTGTTTTCAACACCTGGCTCAGAGTGCCAGCGCTCCATAAAAGCCCTCAGAGGTCAGTTTTGCACTAAACATCTTTCTTTCACTTAAAATAAGTAGCCTTTTAGTTCTTTGTTTTATCACATCCATGCAATCTGGTTTCTGTCATATTGGTCTCAGCCACACAGGCCTACAGACCAATCAGTGATCCCCTGGGAACAACCTTTCACTAGAGAAAAATGTGCATTTCTCAACCAGTTGATAAAGAAATCCTTGTGAAATTCCGCCTTCAAAGTAAAAGCTGTGCCTCAGAGCTGTAGACAACAGACAACTTTTTTTGTGGGCCATTTGTAGTTTTTGTTGCACTTTTTCAAGTTTCATTATCACTGGGCTACTACTTGCATAATATTTGCATGAAACATGAAAAACTCCAGCAATCACTGTGAAGCTTTTGGTGCAGCACCTTCTCTGCAACCTCCAGAAACCACTGCCAACCAGTCAGGCAATGCAAATTTTCCCTAGCAACCGGTGGTTGCATCACATCCAAATATGATGGACAGTTCTTGAGCAATATGATGCCATATGAGGAAAATAAATACAACTTCTTTTTGAAACAGAGGACCCCCTCCCCCTCCCACCTGGCAGTCATCAAAAACGATGCAGGTTTGAGGCTTTCATTTTCAGACCGTAAAGCTATGTCAATCTTTTTGGATCAAACCTCAAGTGGCCATCTGACAAATGCAGTTTTTGGCAGTCAGAACTAAGTCCAAAGATGAACACACCCGCTACTGCAGCTATGACCTACCTTCCACAGAGACTTTTTTTAGACCTCCTACTTCTACAGTATGTCTACCCTCCCCTGAATATAAAGGGAACACAGCAATTTTCTGTATCAACAATAAGCCAGGTTGTCCTTGAAGCTTCTGTAGATGAAGAACAGAAGACAGTTACGTAATTACGCTTCAAAAAGGCTCCACCAAGCCCAAGCCTTCCAGGTTTATGAGTTCACACTTCCAAAGATCCATCACACGCAAGTACTTACATTACAGGTTCCACATTGAAGAGCCAACTGCAGTTGCCAGTGCCACAATACATTTACGGAGATGCAAGCGCACATTGTTGGGCACAAAGAGAAAGAACACATGCAGACACCCTCACAAACACACATACCAATTACCTACACAAAACAACAAGGAGAGAAAGAATGAGAAGGATAGAGAGCCTAATTGCTATAATTATAATCACCCACTCAATGAGTACAAAAGCTGCAATAACAATTATAAGTTGTTTAATGCAGATTCTGGTAAGAACTTCACTACAAACCATTTTGCAGGGGATAAAGTTTCCAGATTAGTTCCTTTAGGTGTTATCCAGTTACTGCACATGTTTGGGGAATAAACACAGCTGCGATTTTCTAAAGACCACACAAAAAACAAATTCTGCGACTGAGTTTGGACTCCAAAACACGACAGAGTCGTCATGAGAAAATGCTGCAGTTATTATATGTGGTGCATAATGAGATAAAAACTATTGTGTCTGCCTCAAACCAGTCTGCCCTCATTTGAATGGTAGCAGCTGGTCTGAGAGGCAGAGAAAGAACAAGGACATGGCTTTGACCTGGTTTGAATGGGAGAGCGCTAATTAGAACGGTGATTACTGGTTGTTAGCGCCGCACAGGGGACATGACTGAAATGATGTGCGAGGGCTGCAGCCAGGGAGTTAACACAGCAAGGGAGAAAGCAGTAGATGAACAGCGGGAGAAAGAAACTGAACAGAAAAGAGAAGAAACAGAAAATAGCATTCAGTGAATGCAAAACCCCCCCAAAAAACAGCCAAGTGAGGCAAAGCTGACGCCAGGAAATAAAAAAAGAAAAGATAAGGAGGGCGAGTGGAAGAGGCAGAAAATAAGAAGAGGAGATCAAACATTTGCGTTGCCTAAAATCAGGAACAACCACTGCGACAGAAGAGGAGTTGTAAGAAGAAAAAAGGAGGTACAGACACCCCCACCCCCACAATGAGCTGAAGTGCTATTGTGGTTTTGGTAATCACCCAACCATCGATGTGAAAGAAAACCTCCACTATCTGAGCACAGAGGAAACACACGGATAAGAGAGAACACGGCTAATCACTTATTATCAGAGAAAAACAACTTTATTTGTGGTCATAGTAAAATATCTGTCTGAACAAGCTATCCCTTTGCATGTGTGGTAGAAAACAGTGTTTTGCTGTGTATTATCTGAATTTGTAAGTTTCAAAGGCCCTCAGTCGATGAAATTCTCTCAGAAGAGATACTTTGTATCCTCCTAATGGTGAAAAATCAAGGTGTGTGGTAAGTGGGGTAGGGTGGCGGTGGTCTAGGCTGGATTAAGGTTTTGGATGGTCTCACGGTGCTCTTGGTACAGAGAATGGAAGGCCCGAGCTAAACAGAGGAGAGGAGCATCACAGTTCTCCATCTCTTTCTGTAAAAGACAAACATGAACAGACAGTAGTCACTGTATTATAAAAAGATATAAAGAATGGGATATTTTCCTGCATAGTTCATCCTTCAGATGTGGGAACTGTTAAAGTCTGCCGTGAACGCTGTGTCGATGTGCTCACTCACAGCTGAGGTCTCGTGGTACTCCAGTCCCTGACTCTGGGCCCATTCCTTGGCCACAGATGCCTGTACCTCTCTTCTAGCAGACAGATCTGACTTGTTGCCCACCAGGACACCTGGAACACATGCAAACAGAAAGATGCACTTAGAGATGCACATACAGTAAACACAGATTCAAGACTTATTCCAGAAGTGTTGTTGTTTGTTCAGTTAATGCTTGGAAACTTGTTTTTAAAGATTTGTAGTTAAACGTGTCTTTTTTTTGGTGGGTTGCAAAGTGGCAACAAAGGGGTGCAGCAACAGGAATGCTAAAGCTGCACAAATAGCTCACCTTACATGACACTAACAGGGTAGATGGGTATCATCTGCGCTATCGTCTAATCTGGGCTGACATTGGGTCCACATACTCAGGAAATTCAAAAAGTTCCAAAAATTCAAAAATTCTTCTTTTATGGCATCAGACTAAGTGATGCATTTGAGATGTTTGTAAAGATTGTGGGTCTTTATTTAACTATTAACAAGTTAAAGTAACGGAACAATTTATCTGATTCTTACCAATTCGTTAATTATTGAAATAAATTCACATCAATGGCAACTGCTGACATATTACACTGTCATTATTCCTTATTTATTCAAACAAAATCCAGAAACAATATCTGAAAAGCTAAGTACACCAATAGTAAAAAGAGCAATAAGTTATTCAACAAATTCAGAGTTCCATTTTTCTCCAAACACTGTGCACTATGAGCAAACACATCCCCTTTGGTTTCATCTGTCTAAAAGATTTTGTTACATAAGTCTTGTGGTTTGTGAGTTAATGTTTTGAAACTTTTTTTTCACAGATTTGTACTCAAATGTATTTTTTTTCAGGGAGATGGTGGGTTGCAAAGTGGGTTACATGTGTAAGTTGGCTCAGCTGATACCCTTCTACACATACAACTGGCTATCTTATGTAACACATGCTGTTTATGCAGCTTTAGCCTTCCTGTTGCTGCACATCTGTAAGCCACCTCAATTTGACATACTCATTTTATCTTTAACAATTGTGGGGCGATCGTGGCTCAAGAGTTGGGAGTTCGCCTTGTAATCGGAAGGTTGCCGGTTCGAGCCCCGGCTCGGACAGTCTCGGTCGTTGTGTCCTCGGGCAAGACACTTCACCCGTTGCCTACTGGTGGTGGTCAGAGGGCCCGGTGGCGCCAGTGTCTGGCAGCCTCGCCTCTGTCAGTGCGCCCCAGGGTGGCTGTGGCTACAATGTAGCTGCCATCACCAGTGTGTGAATGTGTGGATGACTGGATATGTAAAGCGCTATATAAATACAGGCCATTTACCATTTAACCATATTAAAATTACCGCAGCTGGTAATATCAGTCTTCTTCTGACCACAGTGGTCTTGATTAATTTCCCTCCCTTTTATTTTCCGTTTCCCAGTATTTCATGTTCTGTGAGGTGTTACCTGGAACATGGAGACCCTGGCAATGAGCACGGACTCGTTCCAGCCAGCGGCTGCAGTTAGCAAAAGACTGCTCACTAGTCAGGTCGAAAACCAGGCACAGCAGCGAAGGTTCCCCCCACTACAGAAAGGAACGAGTGGTGATGAGGTGGGAAATGTTGGTTTTTATATACAAGGAATGAGGGAAGTGGGACAGACATATGATTGGTCCCACATCAGCTTACTTTTCTCTACTCGTGTAGCAAATCAAATAATACTTTACTATGACAGGAGGTGAAGCTCTAGATGATGAATTTATCTAGTATCATGCAGATTAAAAAAAATCCAGGGAACGAGTCTCACCATCTTCTCACAGGAATCCACTAATGTCTCCTTCCCTGCAGAGTCTATGATGTAGAGCTCCTGGTGGGGAAAAGCAGAGAAAGGGGGAGACGGACGAGTGTTATTCACGGGAAGTTAATCAAATTACTTCACATTATCTTTTATAAGGACATTAATCTTAGACCTACAATACTGCCAAATAGCATACTGAATTCAGATGAAGAAATAACAATATTATATGTCTGGGAAAGCTTCTTCCACACTGAGTGATGGATTCCAACTGTCAGCATTTTAAAAACAGACTGGCGGCTGCCAGTGCTTCCCCTCAGCCTCCTAGTCGACACAACTATCAATTTCAAAATCCTACATGGCCTTGTTCTCTAGTTACTGCATTCACAAACTTAAGTGTCCATGCAGCCCACTTGGCGGGGTGATGACAATACTCCATCAGCCTTTTACAACCATGGCTGAGAGATGAACTTTAAGCTGTGGTTGGGTGGCTAATATCTGTTGCTTCATTCAACAAAATGTAGCCTCCACCTAGAGTCCTGCAATGGATTCTAGGCACATGGTTGGACTCACCACGCTGTCATTGGTCGCTGGGATGTTGATACACTTCATCAGCAGCTCCACGCCTGTTGTCTGCCAAACAAACAAGGCTACAAATGTTAAATTAGTTATGTGACGTAAAGCTAAAATAAACCTCTTCATGATGGATCTGGCATGCCTTTGTCATAAACAATCACTCTTTCTGTCACATTATGGGCGTGCCTGTCAAAATGCATTTACAATCTGCAACAGCTGAAGAGAAGAGAAGAGAAGAGAAGAGAAGAGAAGAGAAGAGAAGAGAAGAGAAGAGAAGAGAAGAGAAGAGAAGAGAAGAGAAGTTTGTTGTCGGGGAGTTACCACTGTCTAGTCTGATGTATGGCAAATGTCAATACATGTTGACTGTTGTTCTGATTTGGCGCTATATTTAATTGAATTTAAAGTATTTTAAGCCTTTAAATCACCTAATGTTATGGTAGCATTTGTTTGTAGCCATACTGAACTGATGTACATATGTGTCATGTTCAGTTTCCTTTTTTCTTATCTGACTATTTAGCTTCTGATGGTCCACTATGTTCTAAGTTCTTGCTCCCTACTTTGTGCTGTTATTTAGAGGTAAGCAAGTATTTTACAAAGGACTTTTAGAACAATTTCACTAAAAACAGCTGCAACAGCAACCGAAACTGACATGACAGTAAACCAAAGCAAAAACAACTTGGCCATTAACTCAAAACGGGAGTCAACAGAGGCCATTAAAAAAAAAAAAGAATAGGTATAACTGTAAATTTTTCTTTTTTAGAGTTATATCTACTGTGAAAGAGAAAAAAACTGACTGTTTATGTGAAAGAAACACAGAAACAGTCAGTGTGAGTTTTTCTCTTTTGTCAAAACAAATAGCTGGTATAGCTGTTTACTAAAATGAATGTTGAATGTTCGTCACACAAAAGCAGCTGCAAAAATATTTCGAAACAATAAGAATGACACAAAAAGAGCTGTAGTGGCTGCAAACCTTCGTCCTCCTTTGCAAGGTGGAGGCAGCTGTTTTTTGAATCTGCCCCAAACTACAGGAAACATCAGCTATTTGAACTTTGGTCAAACTGTCTTAATGTTAAACAAACTGCTGAAGGTAGTTGGGATCTTTTAGTACAGAGCAAACAGAGGTAGCTGTTAAAGGAGATAAAGTGCAGGCAGTAGAGAGGAAGGACGATATCACGAAGTCACCTTCTTTACAGGCTACGAGATCTAAAGAAATCCTAAATGGACCAGATAGTTGCAGGCTGCCTTTCCCCCTCCAACTATTCACTGGTATGAGATCAGTGATGACCTTGAAGAAGTGAGTTGAGGTTTCTTCACATCAGCATCTAACTCTAAATTGATCTGATCTCCTGAGCTCACACTTAACGAAGCATGTCAAATGCAAGAGACTAAAATCCTGCAAACACACACGCACACACAAACGCACCGTGGACACTCACTGCCTCTGTGAAATACACACACACACACACACACCTCCGACCAACATTTACTCAATTCATACACACGCAGAATTCATAACAAGCATCCAGCAGTACACACACAGACCATGCTGCAGTCCCACTTCAGAGCAGTCTAATGAGCTGGTGTGATGCATAGGAAGCTTCTTGCTGGAATGTCAATGAGAGCCTATTAGTAGCAAATAAGCTTGGAATATTGCTAACAGGCTGTCTGACATTTTCAAAGGAGGACGTGAGCGGAATGGCTGACAGCCTCGGCTACCCTTCAAAATCAAAAGTTGAAGAACATGAGGGATGACTTGGGCGTCTGCAGAAGGATTAACCCCTCACAGCACCGGTTAAGCCCCATATAGAAACACATATTGTGTCCTGTTTCCATCAGCATTTAAATCTTAAATTGAAAGCTGTGGGACACAGTTACTGGTATTAGATTAGAAAGGTCACCTATGGAGTACCCCAGGGATCAGTGATTTACAATCATGATATCAGTTAACATTTTTAAAAATGACACTAATTTATATTGCTCTAGGTTTTGCAGCAAACCTAGCTATTGGAAGAATCTGGAATAAAATAAGTAGAAGTAAAAGACCTTGTAAATACTTTGTTGTCCATTTATAGTTTTTAAAATATCCTATCCCTGTAAAAACACGCTAATCAGCTCCAGGAATGTGCACCCCAGCAAATTCACTCCATTCATCCAAAGGTCAGATCGTGCAGACCTCAAAGAAACCGCGAAAAAACCCAAGAGTTACATCTTAGATTATACCGGCCTCAGCTAGCATGCTAAAGGCTAAAGTTCATGACAGAATAAAAACTGAACAAGTACGGCTTGTTTGCAAGGACTGCCAGGAGAAACCCTCTTTTCTCTAAAAACAACATGGCAATACAGCTTAGGTTTGCAAAGTTGCATCTCCACGAACCACAAGTTGTCTTGAACAATATCCTTTGGACAGTAGAGACCAAAGTGGAGATGACTGGCCATAATGTACAAACATCGAACAAAAATGAAACACAACTCATACCCTCTGTCAAGCATGGCAGTAGAGGAGTGATGATTTGGACTTGTTTTGCATCTGGGCACCTGGCAAAGTATTGAGATGTATTCAGATCAGGACAAATCTAGGAAATCTAGAGCAGAACGACAGAAAAAATAAAGAATCAAGGGGTTGCACAATGGCCCAGTCCAAGCCCAGATCTCAACCCATTTGAAATACTGTGGTCAAAGTAAGAAAACAAGTGGTCACAAATCTCAATAAACTAAAGCAAACTCGTAAAGGAAAAATTATTTTGAAGCATACGTAAGTTCAATAAGGGAGATCTGTAGTCACACATCTGTATGCTTGTCAGGTATTGGCGGCTAATCTAAGCTTTACATCACCTCCACTTTCCCACACTGTCAAGCTGATTGTGACATCACTGGTCTAGTCCAATCATCTTTCTGCCGGCCTTCTTTAGGCCAATCAGCCTTCACTCCACATACTTTAAATCTCACTGCGTATCTGTCATTCTCCTTTGCAGACGCCTTCATCTACTCCACCTCCTCCTCATCACCGCCTCTCCTTAGTCACTCAGGCCCTATTCAAGCCTCCATCTTCATCTCCACCACCAGAGTCTAGACTCCAGGGGATCTTGTCCTAATCCCTATCACCACTGGGATGTTCTTCTGCTGTGATGGGTCATCGGAGTGTAGCCGCCAAATGCCTCAAATTGAATTCTTTACATCGACAAATCATGTTCAGTTCCTTCTAATGATCTCTCCTTATTGAACTACAATGATGCAGGAAACTGATAAAGTCATACAGAGAATGATTACTTCAAGTTAGTGCTGCTAGAAGTGGTTCAACAAGCTACTGAATCAATGGGCGTACTTAATTTTTTACAGGAGTGCAAAGAGTCCTGTTAAACAACCCAACTCAAAACACTGTTCAAAGTAACGAGAAGCAAAGAAAGGTCTATGGAGTCAGAATGAGAGGGAACATTAACGTGTTCAACAGTCCTGAGTAAGGGTTCTTCCTCTTGGGCGAAGCTCGGTAGATGTAAATATTCATACTTCTTGTGCAAATGTTGGAATTGAAGCCAAATTTGTACATTTCACTGTTACTACCCTCTTGAAAATACAAAGTAACTTCTGGATGAATAATTCGTGGTTTAAGAGCTTCAATTTTTTTTTCAAAAGTCAAGTTCCTTTTACATGAAGCACTTTACACCAAGTGAGTTAAGAAGTTAAAAATATTTCAACTAATATCAGGCAAGCGGTTGGCTACAAATAGGTGTTTTAACAGTTGCATGGCAACAGCAAAGACTGTGACCAGCAATTCCCCATGAGCATTTCTTTCAGAGTATTCAGCTAATAAAGTGGTGTCAACTGGACACAGAGCCTTGATTTACTGGCACAAATGCAGACCTGAATTTCTCTCCACTTACTTTCAAAGTTGAATCACTGCTTCTCTTCTTATTTTCCTGTTTGCTATGTATTTGAAGATTTTCACACAGCTCCACCTGTATCATTTCTTTAGATCTACTCATATTAGCTGCATTAGTTAAGAAGATGTCTAATAGTTTGACCTGGCATTCAGCAATCGTGCATGCTAGGCCATTACAAACTGTAAAGGCCTCCCAATTGCAGCCTCTTTCTACTTTGTCAATGACCCGCTAGTTCACGGTGAAGAGACACACACAGCATCGCAAACAAGTGCCTACTGTATTAAGCCTATGCAGTATGAAGAAACTCATCCCTGTTGTTGTTTTGTGTGTATGCTGGTGTGTGTGTGTTTGCTAGTTAAGTACCTGTTCTGGTGGCTTTCCAGAATCCTGCTGTATTAATTATCGACGTTCCTGTCACCTCAGAAGCCCCAAAACTGCTGACACAGCAGGATCTGAGCAACCACACAGGCGCATGCATGCACGCACACTTGGCCTTTGTCCAGTAATTCATACACCAACCTGTTCTGTACCATAACCATTGCACGACTTTATGGTAAACTCACTAAATGTGAGTGGCTGTGTGTTGAGAAACCTGCATGAATATATATCCATACTCACGAGTTAATGCATGTACCGCACCTACACTTTCTTACTTTTGCAGTGCCCTAGCCCTTTAGAAAACTGAGGGAATCGCTGAACAGCCATGCCGCCATATATCACAGAGTCAGGTTAATGACATGGTTCCTTTTCTCGTGTAGATTAGCATAAATAATGCAGATTAGTCCTTCTCTGCGTCAGCATTAATTGCTACATTATGCTGTTGTGCACTTCAGTGAGTCCTGTAGTAAAGACCTCTGCAGGTCCTTGAAAAGCCTGCAAGAAGTTCCACTAAAGAAACTACATGCAATATAAACATAGTCCTCTATGACTAATATTAGACATGTTGATTTGCTATTGATGTATAATTACATCTTACTGTTTCATTAATTTGAAAATTCTACAGTTCTTGACTGATTGAGCAAATCTGAAGTAAACGACTACATGTGATTAACTGTGCACGGTTACTCACTGCTTAACTGCTATGCCTAACTCCCTGATAACGACTGTGTGATGACTATTCTTCCCGCCCCATGAAGGACACCTGGATTGGCTGGAGGACTGTTTACTTAGCCTGATAGGCCGAAGGACACTGTCTCAGCTAAACTATGGACACGCACACACACACACTTACACTGATAAGCACTCACTCATCCCCCTCCCTTTCCAACGCCTTCGATGCTTGTGCCCTACCGGGGATGATAGCAGTCAACTGGACCAGCACAGATGCTGCAGGACCGGATGCGCTGTCTACGCCGGCTCTCTCTTACCCGTTACCCGCCCCTGTTGCTTGTCTCGTGTTTCTATGGTGTATTGATAGTCATGTGCTTTTGTGCTGAGGTGTTTTTTCTTTTATCAAACTGTTCTCCCACTAGGAGCTCAGTCTGAGTGGAGTTTTTTTTTCTCCTCCTCTTACCTCATGTAGTGTATTTTCGTTGTTTTTTTCCTATCAGCCTACCTTCTGACATGTCTCCCCAATGTGATGTTTGTGTAAAGTTGGTCAGAAGGTTCCTTTGTGAGTGCGCATGCGCCATTAGTGTGCTGCCTGCTGTAACCCCTAATTTCCCTCGGGATGAATAAAGTATTCTGATTCTGATTCTGATTCTATATCTATAAATACATGTAGAGTTCTAAGACCTTAATGGGTCTCAGGAAGGTTAATACTAGTTATCAGAACAAGTGTGCCTACTAAAGAAGCACATTTTGCCAATTACATGCTGATTAGCTGCTGCAGTGTCAGGCAGGACTGAACGCCTGGATTTCTGAGCACTTCACAGCACACAGATAACGCTATTCCCTACAAACTACTATCTATTCTGTGCTGGCAGTGAGCCAGCATTGCACTTCATGAGCTGCTCCTTCAAACCCAATTCACCTCACTTACCCAGCCTGAATACAAAAACATAAGCCTGTGGCTAGTCACGGAGTACACCCCGATCTGTAAATCCCTGAACAACTTGTTTTACAGCTCCATTCCTCTGCTGATTGTGTGAATGGAGTACAACACATCCCTACTTACTGTTATAAGACATGTTATGCTGCCTACCCCACATACACTGCAGTATCTCTGGCATTGGGCTCGCTTTCTCTGTGTTATGTGACAGTGCTACACCAGGGGGCAGTTTCTCAGATGTGGACTGCTGCAGATGTCACAGACAAGTAGTCATTCTATTATACTTTGTTCAAGCCTGCTTGAAGTCCACGTGAAGGACATATCCATAGCTGGTACATTGGTGCAAAAACTGAAAGGCGTGCTGACATGCGCTCCGAGCCTCACATTCATCCTTACACAACAAAAGTAGTGAATCGGACCAAGTGTATACTTAAATACACAAAGTATAGCAGCTCCTCTATATGAACCAGGGATGCCAAACTCATTTTACATGGCCACATTCAACTAATTATGATCTTCAGTGAGCCAAACCAGAAAAAATCCTTTCTGTCTGTGTAAAGAATTCTAACTACACATTTAAGCCCGGAGAAATCTTAATATTAAAAAAAGAAGAGCAATTTCAACATTATGTCTCAGTTTTTCTATGAGATAAAGACCAAAAAAACCAAAAACAAAGTCAACAGTCAATAGTGAAAAACTGAAACTTTTCTGTAAATTAACCATTTATCTATTATGTCTGTGAAGGTTCTCAGTCATCCAGGTCATCGTAGTCAAAGGAGCTTGCAAAGAAAAGCGTCTGGACTTCTTTAAGTTGCTTGAAGACGTTTCACCTCTCATCCGAGAAGCTTCTTCAGTTCTAAGGTCAAATGGTGGAGAGTCCCAGATATAAACCTAGTGGGAGTAACCCCCCACAGAGGGACAAAGGACCCCCTGATGATCCTCTAATCGCCTGAGCCAAGGTGGGAAACTGGGCGTGGGTCCCAATCAGCCAGAGTTTCGGGTGTGTTCATTGTGAAACCTGGCCCCACCTTATCATGCGAATTCCTGAGGTCAGATGGCCCAGGATGTGAGTGGGCGTTAACGCCCACTCACATCTGGGACTCTCCACCATTTGACCTTAGAACTGAAGAAGCTTCTCGGATGAGAGGTGAAACGTCTTCAAGCAACTTAAAGTCCAGACGCTTTTCTTTGCAAGCTCCTTTGACATTTATCTATTACTTATTCACTTATAGTAATTAATTGGTTATAAGTAAGTAATTAAATGGTATAGGTGTAGTATGAATGGCCACGGGGGAGGTCTTTACCAGCAGGAAAAGCTGTAAAACGTATTAAATTTATTCCTTATTTTAAATTTTTCAAAGCCCTCTAGTGGGCCAGTTTGGAATCTTTTCCAAGCTGATTTTGGCCCCTGAAGTCTTATGTTGACACCCCTAATATAAACTATCTAAAGATAAACCAAACTTCATATACACATGTCTATACACGTGTAAAGCGCCAAGTGTTGATTGCCACTGGTCCAGACCGGTATCACTGATTGCTACCATGGTAACAACAATAAAGCTCGCCATTTGCCAGGTGACAAAAATGATGTCAAACCGACATCACATCCACTTGCCTACAATACCACCTGAGTGTTGCTCCGGCCGGCCAAGTACCTTTTGATTTTTGGAACCTGAGGCACTGCAGGCAATCCAACCAATGCAGGTTGAAGATATGAGTGCCGTTTTTTTCTGCCATTTTAATGATATATCAGTACATGAGCTCGGAGATCCGCAGATTATGCAGAGAAATAAAAAAAAAAAATGAGGAAAAAAAGAATATGCTTTTATAACTTCTATGCTTCTGGTTTTGACTTCTCCTGTACCAGTGACAATATGGAAATTTTGTCTGAGTGGCAACATCTATCGTTCAGGAGAATACGGATACCCCCACTGTATAAACTGAATGAAATGACCAATGAGCCAAACAAAAGACTGTCCTAACCCTTACAGATTAGTCTAAAGCAATGATGTCAAACTCATTTTATACCGTTGGCCACACACACCACACGTTGATCTTACGCCTAACGAGCAAAACTTTCTGTCATTGTAAAGATGTTTAACTACAAATGATCACATAGAGAGCTGTGGTAGCTCACCAAACTGTCCTGTATTTACAAAACACATTTTTTGTTAATTCACAGTAAATGTTGATTTTGTTACATATTTCTATAGATGGTGTGGAAAAAAACAGGCACTTTTCTATCATTCAGTTGTTTATCTCCTAGTCAATTCCTTTTGTTTTGCATTAATAGGAAAAGCTGTAAAACTTATGAAAGGATGGCCTTATGTTGGACACATCTGATCTAAAGTATGAAGACTCACTTCACTTGTGGGATCAAACCATGAGCCTTTCAGTGACTGTGTGTTAATGCTCTCACCATGCTGTAATTCTTCTGGAAGAGAGTGCCATCGCTGTAGAACATATGAGAAAGAGCACTTTTGCCCACTGCAGCATCTCCTACAGACACACACACACGGAAGAATACAAATATAATGTCCTGTGGTTGTGTTTACGGTGTCGTTTTTGTGAATTAATAATTAATAGTTTAATTTGTGTGTAAGGAGTTGGTTCTCGACAGAATTCATAATTAACCCCCCTCATTATCAGGGAGTTTTAGAGTTTAGTGTCTGGTTCACCATCATTTCTTTAAGTTGAAACATCATCACTCGGCAGTGATTGGTTTGTGTAAGCTAAATGACTGTAGCTACATGATAAAATAGACCCAACAAACGTCATCTTTCACATTTAGAATAGTATCAGGCTTGTATTTTTCGTCAGTCCTATAACAAGTAGGTTGAATCTGAAACATAAGAAGGACACAGCCTGTGGCTGGGGATGTTTCTGTAGTAAAAGGCTAGCTTTAGCCCCCGTTGCTTACATATCAGGTGGTGAAAACCTTACCGACCAGCAGACATCTCGCCCTTAACTTGACCATTACATGGGATGACTTCCGGTCTCTGTCAGGTAAAACTCTCTTGAAGCTAATCGAGCTATGTTTCTCTGTTTATCGGTCCATATGCGTTGGATTATCCTCCCTGCAGCCTCGGGAACATGGACACAAAGCGTCTCTTAGCAACCAGCCACGGGGATGTTTCATTGGTCCAGCCGGCGTGGACGTAACGCGTAATCGCGTTTTCATTGGCTTTCTGTGAGGACGTAAAGGAAGCAAAAGGCTACTTTTGCAGAGTGTGTAAGACAGAACTTACTGAAACAGTGTACAAACGTAAATACCAGTGTGCACAACCATTTATAACACCAATAAGCCGACTTGACAAAAGATTGATGGAGCTTGTTGAAGAACAGAGCAATATCACGTATAAAGCCTGAAGGAGAAAACAAGCGTGAGGTCCTTGCACATTCAGGCAATATACGGTAAGACCGCTAGAGGGCGGAATTTATTGCACCTACCAACGGCACCATCAATCATGGAGTTCAACGTTGTTGGGTGGTGGTACTGTTATACTGTCGTTTATTCGTGTAGAAGCATTCTAGTGTTTTAATAAGTGCTGTCGCACAAAATAACCCTTTACCAATATTTATTTTCAGCTCACAGACTTTATCATATAACGTTGATTAAGTTAATATCATGTTCTGGTTTAATGGTTTAATCACTGTTTTTCCGCCCACCGTCGATAAACGAAGAGCGCGTGACTCTCTGTAGTGGTCCTGAGTACGTCGCTGTTTTTCTTTCTTTCTTTTTTTTTACTCGGGTGTTTTGACGAGGAGCGCTCCGTCCGAGGCGTGACAACGGAGGCGCGTTCACGGGGTCGCCACCGGCTTCTGCGCTGAACTAAAGGGAGAAAGCATCACTATCTAGCACCATCACAAAGCTTTCTTTACCCACACATAACGGAGAAATATTAGAGGTACATTTAAAACCAACAGCACGAGAGAACAGGTCGCCAAAGGAGACCGGGGGTGGGGGGAGACGCGCATCCCAGCCGTGCAGATTCAGCGGTAGTACAGTAGTGGTGATAGGGAGCAGTTTCGGGGATTTTCCGTTTCGGTTACCCGGTGCTCCACACACCCTGTGCCTTTGAGCCAGCAGCGGGGAGGGAGAGAGAGGAGGAGGAGGACCATGGAGGGGATGCAGGCATACGGAGCCGGGAAAGCCGGAGGAGCCTTCGACCCCGTCACCTTCCTCCAGCAGCCTCAGACCATTCTCCGCATAGTGTCTTGGGTGAGTTGGAGACGTAAAAACGAAAAATAACTTTGTTCTTGGATACACAGTTAGCTACAGAGGCCACCACTTTTTAAATCGTTCATATATGTTGTCAAATATGGGTTTGAATTAGCCGACTGAGGGCCCACACAGGCTTCATTTCAGAGAGGAGCTCCTGTAGATACTGAAGGAAGCTGTAACATGCTTTGTGGTGTTTTGTTCTTTTAACTTTTGTTTTCACTTGTGTGTTTGGTGCTATTACCTGATCTCACTAATAATATTCTCCTCACGCAGTGGGTTGATGGGTTGATTGAACAGAGTCCCGATCGCTGTGTACAAAATCCACCTTCTACAGATGATACATTAGTGACCAGAGGATGTTTTCTCATGAGCACAGTGAGAACACAGTCACACAGTTGTTGGATTTCATAGAAAATAATTTCATAATAACTGTCCACCCTCCGGGCTCTGAGGAGGAGGAGGAGCACTAATGAAAGTAGCAACAGTAGGAGAACACTTTTGACAAGCATAGTAAACAGATGGCAACAGAAGTGCTCCCCAAAGTGTAGGCTCCACGCTGAGTTTTAAGGAAAATACATCCGAAATGTATGAAACCGGAGGTTTATTTATTCATATAATTAATCATTAAGGAAAATGTGCTCGGTATAAACTGAATGTATAACAATCAAGTTCATTTTATTTGACCAGACCATTGTTTTACATTGTACTTATGTAATTACATGGAAAATGTACATGTATTTAAGTGAGTTAAAGTCAGGATTTTGGGCAGCTTTTCTTCTTTTTAGTGCACTGCCAGGTGGTATTTTATAGGATTTTTGTTTTGGGTGTCTAGTTTTTGCAGCTGTACCTTTTGTGTCGTTTATATTTTGAGAGGAGGAAAATGCAATTCTATGTGTTTTCATTAGAAAGCATCAAGAACGTTCTCTTAAATTGTTGTAATTTAAGAAAGACAGGAAGTAAATATACTGCATCCATTCATAAACCGCATCAAGTGATGAATATCCAACGGAGATTTATACATTACATTGTTACAGTTTATTTTTTTAGATGAACATTTGGTGATGTGCAGCAATTAGGAAGGCATTATTGCACTTTTTAAAACATTTTTTTCAACAAAAGGCAGCAGTGCAAAGGTTAGGCCCAGCAGTCCCAATAGTGTAGCTGTTGTAAGCTTTCAAAGAAGATTGCTGTATATCAGAGATGTTTCAAACTTTGGACAATGGGTATATTGTTCAGAACAACTCATATTTTTGTTATTTTTAACATATTTGGACAATAAGTTAACAGATAGTACTCCTCGACTCAGCAAGACGTTGTTGTTTTAGATTTTGAACTATACGATTGATTTTTGACAACAGTGCAATCTATTACAAAGAGCATATTATTATTTGTTTTAATAATAACTTTTTGATGTCTCCTTGTTTTATGCAAAAACAGGAAAGGATGTGGAAAGGTGTACTTCAATATTTTTTAATAAGAAAAATGAGTTGTAGTTTTTTTTAATCTAGCACTCATTCAAATTATCTTACACATGACTAAAGGCACTTCCTGACCACAGTTGTTGGGATTACCTGAAGGTAACAACCTACTGGGAGAACATCTTACCTTTAGTTATTATTTCTCTTAGTTTACATCAGTAAGAATGTTTATGTGATGTATTAGCCAGCTAGAAGTTGTGTGCTCGCAACAGGTTGGCTACAGCCACAACAAAAGGTTGTAGGAAGACATGATTGGAGTTTTGGGATTTTGTCCGTTAATGAAAGTAACTGAATGGGTGGTGGTGGTGCTAAAATACTAGTTTATGTCTGTTAAGATGTGTTATATTTGGCATCATTTTTTTGTAGACGCAACTAAAGAAATGGGAACAAATTTTGTGTTTCTGCCAAAAAATACAATTTAAAATTGTTTTTTCCCCTCAGTTATGTGTAGACACTGTGCTGATTCACAGGTCAGTGATAATTGGCTTAACAAACACAAGAAACATTCCTCTGAAAATAAGTGAAAAAGCAGCCACTGTGCAATGAAAGACTCAGAAAGTCTGGAGCACCATTGTTCAAGAGCGTTTTAAAATATCACAAGAAAGTGTAGCTGCTTGGAAACAAAATAAGAAGAAATGAGAGGTGCTTCAAGACTTTTGCACAGTAACATAAAATTACAAGGGACTATTTTCTCTAATGTGCCACTAAGCCTTGGCGCTCCGCAGCTCGGGATAGCCTTTAAAAGCCTGACTAACAGATTTTTTGTTCCTGTATTACCTGCATCTCTATATTTTCACTGTACTGATTTTGTCTCTGTTGAGGCACCAGTTGGTTAAGAGAAAACACTTGCAAAGATTTTATAGTGTTAAAAAGTTAAAATTTCATTGTGTTTCCTTTGTAGCGTAAAGTCTGAACTTTAGCGTCAGTCAGGTTCTCAAATTTTAGTTTCATCTTAAGAGCCACAGGTTGCTTTCAGAGCTAAAATGTAAGCAGTTATATAATGTCAGTGACCAGTGTTGCGTCAATACATTATGCTTATAACTATATAAACCTAAGGTAAGGTTTGTATTGTATTGTACAGTCCTGACACTAAAGTGGGAGCTAAGGTTTTCCTCTTTAAAAAATTATAAATGAAAAAGTTTCTGTTGCCTGAAAGTGCCATAAACTTTCTTTGTATAATTAGAAATACAAAGAAAATGCATAGTTTGTGGTGACATAAACCGAGTTTATTAACCCGTTAGCCTTAAATAACAAGGCCAGTGGCTAGTGATGTGATATGTCTGTAAATCATGAATTTAATCATTGTAAAGCTTAGTTGTGAGGTCAGATTTTTGGCTGTATACAAGGTATACTAATATGATGACGTACTTTGTGTATCATTTATATTAGTAAACCTGGCAGTTACATTTCTTTCACTGAATTTTTCTAAACATATGACACATGTTGTGCTGTAAATTCATCTGTATGCAGGAATATTTTTTTAGTCACGTAGGGAAAGCATATTTTAATATGGCACAATCTGATCACTGCTATTTCACCTTTTTTGAGAGTTTTAAGGTTTTATGTTGAAAGTATATGGCACAACTCAGTAGATATTTGTAGTTATAAAATCTGTATTTATTATCTAGGGTTGCAGTTTTTTCCTTTTTTATTTTCTATCTTCATTTCTTAATCTTTATATTATTATTACTATTTCAATTAACTAAATTACTGCGCTACAAAGGGGGTTAAATCGTATATTTAAACAATACATTTTACTGTTATGTGACTGTTTATTAATGTTCAAGTTACATAGTTGGGGTTAAATGGTTGAAGTTGTTTCTTCAAGCATTCAGTACTCAAAATCTTAAAAGTAGAAACCAAAACAGCACATGTTTAAATGTCTTAATGAAGAGTTTTATGGTCCTCAAAAATGTTTTCAAGATCATTTTTAGGTGACAGATCGCTTCAGCAGTGATTTTCTTACACATTTATAATTTTCTATTGATTTGACACTACCGCGACATCTTAAGTGACACTAAGACAACACTCTACAGGTATGGAGTGTCTTTATGACTCTTCACCACATCCCCTGTCCAGAGGTGTCATCAGAGCAGCAGCATGTCGCCATAGTAACAGGCATAGCCTAGCTTGTGATGTATCGTATCATATTGAGCCTGCAGCAGTCTGTGGGGGAGGAGACTATAACATTCACCACTTTAAAGGAGACTTCCTTAGTTCATATACTAGATGTCCCAATAGTGTAGCTGTTGTGGCTCTTATTGTGAAAAGGCAGTTGGCTTCAAGTCACACTTTCAATGGAAGTTAAAAACTGACACATGCAAACAAATAAAGGTTCAGCTTTTTCCAAGACTTCAGTGGGTCATATGCTTCCATATTTGTAAAACACACACAAACTGATGGATAATATGAAGCACGTAAGACGTAACAAACATGTAACAAACATGCATTTTTTTTTCACAAATATCTACTTTCTACTCCTGAGATTGTCAAAACAGCCTCGTTTCTTTAGGTTTGACTCATTTAAGAGAAGATATTGTTTCACATCACTGCATGCCAAACATCCAGTGATGTGACAATCCTGTTAGTATATCCATTACTGTGGATTATTGCATAGAAAGATATTAAATAACCAAAAATACATAATTTATGCATCTTATGTCTAACAGTGCACACACATTCCAATAACCCCAAAGTGCCAGGTCCTTCACAAAAGAATAGCTGGTAGTAATGTCCTTCAAAGAGCTACTTTTTACTTTCTTGCTTTGAGTACATTTCAGAACTATACTTTTTTATTTTACTTGAGTAAAGAAGTTGAATTGGTACTTCATCTTCTACCAGAGTATTTTTGATACTAGTATCTATATTACTTAAATAAAGGATGTCTGTGCTTTTGTCACCTCTGACCCTATCCTTGTGCTACATATCATGTTCTTGTTAAACTTGTTCTCCTACGTTCTGGCAATCAGGAGACAAAGAACATCAATGAATTTAATGGACGTGTCAAAACTTTTTCTTCCAGAAAAGTGCTTTTTGCTTGCATCCGAAAGATAGAAGTTAACATCTTCAACCTCAGAGGATTTAACAATATTTTGTTAGCAATTCATTGACAGTGTAGCAGGCCATGCTCAGCAATAATAAAACTTTGTCCCTTCCAATGTGAACATCGCTTAAAGGTCAAGCACTTCTTAGCACTTTCCTGCAAGTCCATTATAGTGATGAACAGTATTTAAGATCCCATTCTGTAAAATTTAATGTCTGTTTGTAATGTAGAGGTAAGAGCAAACCTGTTTATCTGGACGTAGTGTTTTCAGTGGGAGAACGGTTTTTCCACTCATCCAAGAGAATTTTTCAGTCGCAGGTTTCCCCAACCTTATAAACGGTACATTTGCATAATGACTGAAACTAGCACTACTAACGAACTATGGGCTGTAGGTCAGTTTCATGATCATTAATATGCAAATCTTCATGAAGACTGATCAACAACCACTGATCAATGGCCATGAGTGCCACTCACAGAGAGTTGGGGAATGGCTGCAGTCACAGCATTGTAAGATGGCGAAAGATGTACCCTTAGGCCCCCTCCTCAATTCAGAGATGGTCTTGAGTGGCTACTGGCCTGTAGGTGTAAGTAGACTGCGGGGTCCTGGCCTGACGAGTTAGCTCTTATGTGTTGTGCCATCCGCTTCGCCAGAGGTTGTTTGTTTTTTCTGATGTATAAATCCTGGCAATCGTCCTGGCGATTAACAGCGTACACTATGTTACTCTGTTTGTGTCGAGGGACCCGATCCCTGGGGTGGACCAATTTTTGGCGCAGCGTGTTTTGGTGTTTGAAAGCCACACAGGCAGATTGTTTATAAAAAATGCGTCTCAGTTCTTCTGATACTCCTGACATGGAAGAGATCATCACTAAGGGTTTTCAGCTTTTTCTTGTCTGGATCACCCGGAGCTTTCTTTAGGTGCCTTCCCAGCTGGGATAACCACACTTACTCAGGGCCGCTGTATCTGTGGCGATGGTGTTCGCTCTGTGTTGTAGCATACTGATGACACCCAGTTTGTGCTTCAGTGGATGATAAGAGTCAAACCTTAAATTCTGATCCGTGAACATTTGTTTATGGTACACATTAACTTTTAAATGTCCTCCGTTACTGATGGAAATCTCACAGTCTAACAAGTCTAGCCTGTCATATCCTTCCAGGCAAACTTGATGTCTACTGAGTTACTGTAATCAGTCAATTATGGTACATCCTGACATTTTTACCCAGGTGTCATCTACATACCTGAACCACTGAATTGGTGGTGTTTGTTAGGCTCAAATGTACTAATTCATCCAGGTAAGGAAGTCATTATGCAAATGTACCATTTATGCCGTTGGGGAAACCTGCATTCAGCTGAGACTTAAGAAGTCACTTGGATGAGTGACGAAACGTTTGTTCCAATGAAAAGTCTTCTTAGTCTTCTGGTTTACTTTGGTGAGGGGAAAAACAAAGACACAGATCTATCATTTCATGAAAGGGATTGCTCTGATTTATTCAGATACTGAGACTCTCAAAACATCAACGATATCTACACTTTGGAGCATAATTTTTTCTTTTTAGTCAGCAACTGAGTAGTGACAACAGGAACACCCTGGATCCAGCATTACCTCGTCTTTCTGGAAGGTTTTCCTCTGTTCCTCTGTTTCTTATTTCTTTCTTATTACTTTGAGGAGTCCTCAGCTGCAGATTTAAGTTCCATTACAACCAACCGTTAAACTGAATTTACCTGTTATTATCCTGGTAATGGTCTGTCATTACGTTTTACAGCTGAAAATCATTGTTGAAACAAACTAGGATAGGTAAATTATTGTGCGATTAGGTCGCCTGGGATGGAGATCTCCAATACAGTCACTAAAGTGACTTTTGCATGAAACACAAACATTAAAAACGATGAAGTTAGCATCACCCACAGAGCAAGGGTAGACACTTTACGTGATTGGATTTCTCCTTTAAACATTTGTTGATGGGCGACGTCACAGAAGAGCGTATGAGAGAGAGGAGACCAGAATGAATGAGTAAGAAAGAGAAAAGTTTATGAATGTTGGTCGAGGATTCTCTGCCCTCTCTTTTCCATCCATCTCCCACTTGTTCTGACTCATGAGGGCTGAATGTGGAGGTGATAATGACGTGTGTGTCCGCCTCAGAGAATCAGCGCCGGATTTTAGTTACGAGAGTATTGGATGGTGAAAAGAAGAACAGCGAACACAGTGACAGGTGCAGGGAGAGTAACGTGGACGTGATAATTTTCTAATTGAGGAAATGAAAATATTTGGATTTAAGTAAGCTGAACAGGGTCAACCTGACTCACAAAGTAAACATGACATTGTTTGCCTGTGGTTCTACTTTGATCTGTGCATAAAAGAGAATTACTTTCAAAACTTGGATCGATCCCTTGAGTGAAGTTCCTTGAATTCTGCTGCTGTTCAAGGATTCGGGTTATCGCAGGGGTAACATAAAGCATCACATCACTATACACCTAAATATGCTGTTTAGTTCTGTGTTGTGCTCGACTGTGCTAAAGAAGCATTTTTATTTTCAGAAGTCAACATGCCCAAAGTAGAACTTCTGTCTGCCCTGTGGATGAAAACACTGATTAAAGTTCACAATTTAACTCTCAAAAAAGACAAAAATACAGTAACATAGAGACATATATACGTATAGGCATGATTATTTTAAATATAAACATGTCTTTAAAAGTCAAACTATTAGACACAGCTGGCTTGAAAACTGCTAATAATGTTACTTATTTCAGCCTGGCCTAAAGTATTTGCTTCCAAGAATCCAGTTTCTTGTCATTTTTTAAAGGGGTCTCAAGAAATAGTTCTTAAGGCTTTCTGAAGGTTATAAAGTGTTTTTGTTTTTTTTACATTTTTACACATTCACAGTCCAGTCGGTTCATTTTTGTGACTGCATGTTAAACCACTTAACACTGACCTAGGAATCATTCAAGCACAAAAAAGGCCCCAAACTCAAGGGATAACCCAGCCTGCACATAACAAACAACCTAAGAACAAACCTATTTTAAAGGGTATATTTAGACATTATGTTACTAGCAGCCTCCCAAAGATACATATTTTTCCCTCCATGTCTTTAGTAGAATGTAAAAAAAACGCTAAAGATAAGAGTCTCACTGACATAAAATAGCACGTCTGCTCCAACAATGTGATTCCCAAAGAGCATTTAGCCAAAGACCTGACATTCCCAGCATGGTGAATCCTATCTAAAAGTGGACATAAACTATGAGCTGCTGTGGAAAATTCTTCTGTCCTGATATTTGCTCTGTAATTAAAACACTCTTACGTAAATAGCGTTGGATAATGTTTTAAATTTAGCCATGATGGTGATTAGCATTGCAGAGGTCAAGAGATTTTGTGCTTGATGAGTAACTATTTTATGTCACCAGCACAAACCCGTTGCAGTGCAGGGCATTCCGTCATCTCCTGGTTACTCACACACCCACAGTGTGTCAGCACCTACATGTCAAAATTCAGATGTTGTTCGAAAGCTATTTTAAGAAGCAAGTTGCATTTTTATGTTGTTTGACTGCCTTAATGTGACTGTAGTAGAAATTGTGAACATAAAGTCTGCAGATGTTTGCATTAAATATTCATAAAACTTAAAGCCCTGTCAAATAATGTTTATTATACATCATTCAAATTACTCAGCTTTTTGGCCAGCCAAGCATCCTAAACTCCCCACTGATATAACTTCTTACTGCGGTTGAGATAGATCTTATTATTAAATTCAGTTCACTTATTTCTTATTTCTCACCCTGCGACAGACTGGCGACCTGTCCAGGGTGTACCCTGCCTCTCGCCCTATGACAGCTGGGATAGGCTCCAGCGCCCCCCGCGACCCTGAAAAGGATAAGCGGAAGCGAATGGATGGATGGATATTTCTTATTTATATAATCACACCCATAGTTGCCTCAGTGTACTGTCAGGTTAAGACCCTAAAAAAACAGAACCATTAGCAAGTACTTGGCAACAGTGGGAAGGAAAAACTCCCTTTAACAGGAAGAAACCTCCAGCAGAACCAGGCTCAGGGAGGGACAGCCGTCTGCTGTGACTGATTGTGGGTGATTCTGACTGCTATATATTTGAAATCGCAGTGTAGTGGAAAGTTTTGTTTGTTATAAATCTCTGTTTGGACCTAATTATTAGCATGCATCCAATGCTAAAACAGTTGGAAAATGTAACATCTGTAGTGTAAAATAAGAAGCTGAACGTGGGAACACATCTAATCTGAAGAAACATCTGGTCAAATACAAAGTATGTCTGAAAGCTGCAAAGTGTACCGTATTTGAAAGACCGGCAGGTAACATCAACGTGCCTGTTAAGAAGGTGAACCCAGGAATGGTAATGATGATGATGAAAAGCTGTTGTCAGAGAAACGGCTTTTTGACACTGTGCTGTTGACGTTTTAACTTTTAGCATTTGTTTCGCAGCGCTGAAATGTCATATCAGCATGGTATACTGTAAACACACACAAAACCTTAGTATGTAAACATAACCAACAATTGTCTCACACTACCATTTAAATACTGCAGTGTGCAAGCACTGTGACAGTGACGTCAACATCACAGACAGTGCCAGGCAGTAACCAGCAGCTGTTGTGGTGTGTAAAGTACTGAAAAGGGTACCGCTGGGTACCTGTACTGCTTGTGTTCACAGGTAAATA
Source organism: Rhamphochromis sp. 'chilingali' (assembly GCF_963969265.1). Classification (NCBI taxonomy): domain Eukaryota; kingdom Metazoa; phylum Chordata; class Actinopteri; order Cichliformes; family Cichlidae; genus Rhamphochromis; species Rhamphochromis sp. 'chilingali'. The sequence continues at coordinate 34,091,665 of NC_137948.1, read as the reverse complement.
AAGCCTGAAAAAATGAATCATCTTCTAACTTAACCAACTGATCGTTTTCAGTTTGGTGATTGGTTGAGATTCAATTCAGCATGAATAGTTCATGAGCAGGCTGAACCCTACTTTATTTGGGTATATCATCATAGTGCAGTACATTGATGTAGTTAGTGTCATATAATGCAGGCTGGCTCCAAAAGCAAGTCACTTTCAATAGATTCCTGTGTGTCCAACTTTACATCAGAAATAAATGTATTTACAGAATGGTACAAAAACACTTTTGGTCTCTATGGTTATTTTTCCCATTAGTGATAACCTTATAGAGGGTTGAAGTATATATTGTTAATTATTCTTAAGATTTATAGTTCCTGTTGTTAAGGCGTGGCCCTTTGTAGCCACTGGGCCTCACACCCTTGCTATTTGTGTTGGTGACTTTTGGAGCATTTTGCTTCATGCAAATACCTGATCACGGTTTCCCTTGCAACTCATATGAGAAAAGAGAGTAAACTCTCGTAACTTGAATCATTAAGATAAGACTTCAAATCTCTTTGGCTACAGCCATCTTTGTTCCTTGTCTGTGGACTGGCTGAACACACTACAAAATTGCCCTTTCAGTTTCACTTGCTGTTGCCATTAAAAAAACGTAAAAAGCAGGCCTGTAACTGAATGAGCACCCGTACCAGATTGCAGTGCTACTTTCCCTTGATTCTGTTATGCTTGGCTTTACAAGATTGAGGGACCGTCTGTTTTCTTGCACTGATACATGCTTGTTTTCTGGGCTCGTCTGGTCATGTTCTCACTGACTGCCACCACATTTCAAATGGAAACGAGATAATAATGCCCCAAAAAAAAAAAAAAAGGCACAGAGGCGTATGGAGGAGAGCATTGTGTGTGTGACTGAGTGACTCGACAGAACAGACATCAGAGTGCCGTTGTGCTCTGAACTTGTGTTTCTGTCTGTCTCATTGTGTACCACTGCAGTGGCTCTCCTTGAATTGTACTTTGACAAGGTCTCCTGTCTCTCTCACTCTCTCTCTCATTACATGAGCAGCTGCTGCCATGGTGACAGCAGCAATCAGGTATCCCCAGTCTGGGCTGACATTCTGCAGCAGACAATAAGCCCACACACACACACACACACACACACACACACACACACACACACACACACACACACACACACACACACACACACACACACACACACACACACACACACACACAGAGGATGTAATATCCTCCAGCAGTGATCCTGTATTATGCAGCAGATAGCTCTGCTCACTTCCCACTGTCATAACTTACTTTTACTGATCATTCACTGCATTCGCTTTGGTTTGTTCTCTTCAGAGCAGATAAAAGCTCTGAAGCACATAAAAGGCAAGAATTTGCAGAAATGAACATGTTCTTTCTGGGACGATCTGATTGCATCAACAGTGCTGTCTTCTTTATCTGTACTTACATCATTATGGTAAGCAATAATGGAAATTTCCTCCGTTTTTGCAATTAGATAATATATTAATGTCACTGAGAGCACAGCACACACGTCAGATACTGGTGATGTGCTGCTGAAATGTTTCTTTTTCCTTAGTCCATATTTTAATTACTACCTATATGTCAAAAGAATGGCATAAATCCAAAGGCATTGATGTTAGAAAGCTTTACACTTACTGTCTCAGAGTCAACACGTTCCCCACGTTCCTTTGCTTCTGACAGTTTCTCTAAACAACATGTAACATAAATGGCCATGAAACACAGTGATTGGTCGGGTGTGCCGAGGTTCAAAATAGGCCACATGTAAGCTTTTATCTCAAGTTCTTTTTTATTCATTAGACAACTGTTTGGACACTTGTGTCTAGTTCTGACCTCGATCTGTATCTACCTATTGATAAAATGCTGTCTCACTTCAGAGGACCTGCACATCCTAATAGTCTAGAACGCGTCATGAGAAACAAATTGTTCTACCCTTATTTCTTTTTCTACCTGTTTTGATGGGCTGGTGTTAGAGCTGGGTTATATCATACTGTTCACAGTAATACCAGTATAATGTTAGGCAACGATAAGAAAATGAAATATCGCCATAGAATATGGGTAAAACGCGCATGCGCAGTGCCTTTGTTTTCATACGCACATGGCGGAAAAAGCATGGCGGTGACGGAGAATGAGAAGGGCGAAAGCGGATCGTTGAATGAAACGGATGAACCAGAATTGGTTTGTAAAATGCTGCAACTTCAGTGGTGTGGAACTGGTTTAGCTTTCGTCTGTCAGATACACACCAAAGCACAGTTTTGGTAGAGCATGCAAGCGGGCTGTTGTTATTACAGTGTTTTTCGGTAAACTCGGCACACTTAAAATCAATCCTTTGATTTTCTGAAAAATCGACAGTGCCCCTTATAATCCGGTGCGCCTTATGTATGAATTCTGGTTGTGCTTACTGACCTTGAACCGATTTTATGTGGTACACGGCGCTCGAAAATCTGTCAAAAAATGTTTTAGTGCGAAGCTACGAAGCCGCTCTGCTTGATGGATTGTCGGAGCATTACAGCTATCGTAGGCTGGAGCCTCGCGGAGTGATACGTACTGTGCTTCAACATAATATTACCATATTGTGTGTGTATAACCTCTTTTTAAGTTTTGTGGATATTATACATGGTTATGCTGAGGATATGTCGGCCAATTTCCACTGGAAATGCCTTTTGGTTAAACTGTCAGCAAGGCATTTGCATTTTCACTGTTACATTTTTATATAACTTTAATGCACATAAAAAACAGCTGCTTGTTTAAGTGAAAATACATTGATGGGTTTTTGCACTAATAAAGTTGTGGAGTTGTAAAGTATTTTGTCTAGTGTCAATTATATCGTCAGTTATATCATTATCACAAATTTTCAAATGTATATCGTGATAAATATTTTTGGCCATATTGCTCTGCCCTAGTTGGTGTGTTCTTGGATGGTGGGCTTACAGCACCAACTGTTTTGTTTGCTATTTCTGAACCTGTATTTTTAAAATATGTTCATAATCACAAAACACTTACTGAAGAAAATACATCTAATTTTCCCCCTTTAAGCCAACTTTGCTAAAATCCTCCTCTCTGTGACATCATACAGATCCAAACGTTTAAAAAAGGAGTATTTTACCCAAAACAGAACCAAGCGACCAAGATGCATGTCCTGTTGTTTTTGCTCTTACGTGTTGCTTTCATGTTTTACTCGTTTTTGGTATTTTGAAGGCATCTAAACTACTTGGTTATATTTAAAAATAGATGAAAATGTGGTAATTTACAACTTTACATGTGTGAATTGTAAAAATATTTCTAAAATAAGTTCAAATCAGCGAATGAGTGATTCAACAAAGGTGATAACTTTCACAGGATTTGTTCCTTAAATGTGGGCACGCTATTATTATGAAAAGGCTGCACGTTGCTAACTCACGGTCTGTGCATTTGTGTGTGCATGGCTACTTCTAGTACAGGATTTTGTGAGGTACAGTGAATAGCCGGGTGACATGAGGCCCGGCTCAATTGTCTGGTTCTCAACAATGGATGCAAAAGGCCTTTCAGCCAGCACAACAGCAGCTTTAAATCATTCACAAGCAGACCGATTGAACCGATCTGATTTAGGCCTAGGTAGCAGCTGATATGGGTGCTGGTTTGTGGGTTTGTGGGTGTGTGTTTGTGTGTAAGTGTGTTTCATTGTTGCAATCACGTGCAAATATCAGAATTTCTGCTTAAAGCTCTAAAGAAGGTCTGAATGGAGAGACACAGCAGCAATTTCAAAGGGAGATTCTCAGGAAGCACATGCTTTCACGCACAAATGCACAACGTTTCAGAAGCACACACACACACACACACACACACACACACACACACACACACACACACACACACACACACACACACACACACACACATCTTGTAATCAGCATCGCTAAAGGGCAATTTGTGAGGGACCCTCTGATGGTCACAAGACCAGAGACAGCACGTGGGATTCTTCACAGTGCCTGCTTTCACCACATTCAGAAGCCTTGTGATCTCTCTACAGATTAAGCAGGGTGGGGTACCTTCACCTCACCCAGGCACACACACCCACTCAAAGGAGTCAAGTCACATATGAAACCATGTCACACTATTCACTGGTTATGGTTTCGAAGCTCTCGGGAAATGTTTAGGTGCAGTTCACATTTTTTTGTGCATTTTTTAAGGGTGTTTTTGTGGATCAAGCTCGAATCGTTACACAAGCCTCGTCGGACTTTCGCTGCAAGCAGGAGAGAAAAGCTTTGCAATTCAATCTGCCCCCTGCCATGTGATACCAAATATAATTGTGATCCTGAAGATGGTGCGTGTTTTCCTTCTTAGTGAACCAGGTCACGCCGAGTCCAATCCGTATTTCAAGGAATAGCGTTTGTGCATTCAGTGTTTGTGTCTTTGAAGCTGTAGCTGGAAAAGAAAGAAGAAAAAAAAGAGTTTGAAAGATGAACGCGAGTCCCTGGCGATGAGTTTATTTCCCAGTGCAGATTCTCCGAGCATTTCAAATCCAAAGTGTGTCACATCACTAAAAACTTGTGGCCCTGCAGGTACTTTTGTCCCTGTTACAGATACTCAGACTCCCTTCTGTATTCAAATAAAAAAAGTTAGGGGCCACAGCTGTACATGCTTCATAGATTACTGTGGAATCCAGTCATGCTCGCAATGTGACAGAATTGAGTCAACAGAAGGTGAGGGGTGAACCAGAGACATTGTAATATTGCCTGTATGTTAATCAGAAGGAGGAGACGTGACAGTTAAAGATTCCTGAATGGGAGGCTGGAAGGCTTCTGTTATGGAAAAAATGGTGGTGGAAGTGTAAATTCCTTCATGTGGGACAAAATCATCAAATCTTATAAGCTGTTCTGGTGACTAGTGCTTTAAAACCATCTTCAAATCAATGTATAAAAGTCAAGTAGATTGATTTAAAAGATTCAAAAGAATCTTTATGGTTTCCTTTACTATATCAAAGAAGCGATGACCCTGCAGGTAAGCATGTTAGCGACACTGCGCTTATCTCTTTAAAAGATAAAAGAAGAAGAAGAAGAGTGTGCACGTTTGTACTTCACAAATATCACGAGGACCCAGAAGAGTAGAGTTGATGTGTCAGGCTGGGAGTTAGACCAGGCGGTGAGTCTGTGTATTTAGGGTGTAAATGATCCTCACGCTTCTCCAAACAGACACATTTTGAACAGTTACTGTGCTGGTTTTGGCGATGACACAAAGGTAAGAGAGAAACACAGAAGTGTTGTGAATCCTGCAGTTTTTGGCCTTTTTCGAACTCATCAGAAATCATTTTGGACACCACGTCTTTTATTTTTATTGCACGTGCAAATATGCCACTTTTTCTTTAGCTTTAAACCCAGCGCCACAAATCCGTTGTGTCACATGGAGATTAAATAAATGAATAAATACATGCAGCGTGTTTTTATCAGAGGAAAGAGACTAAGTGAGCAAATAAAGTTATTATTGCTCTGACAATATCCCACATTATGGGATTGGCCTTATGCCTGTGCGTTTGTGCTGCAATGCTTGTGTGTGTGCATTTTCTGACCTGAGTCGTTAAGCCAGCCCTGTGAAGCAGTGGACAAACTGTGCGTGCATTTGAGCTGTGTATGCATGAGTATGTGTGTCGGAGCGTGCTCCTTTTTCCTGAAGAATGCTTGTGGGCATAGGCAGGGCCAGTAACAAGGGGAGATGGGAAAAGACGAGGGGGAGGGAGCAATGATGCAGCCGGTCTAAAAATAGCACCGCCTCCATGCCCCTTCTACCCCCGATGCTTCTCTTTGCTTATCCCCTTCACAATCCCACCATCTCCTCCTTTAGTTCTTCATCATGACAACAACAAAAACTGCAGGTAGATGAATGATGGGATTGAGGTGTTTGAGGTGCTACTGCCCTCCCCCATACATCCTTTAATCAGAAAGAGGAGTGCGTGGCATGGGCCAGAATCCAGAGTGGCATAAAGTGGACCGAGGGAGGAGTGAGGAAACAGAAAGGTTGCGCATGCTTAGTAACAAACTGTTAGAGTTTGCCATCGAGACGCAGATTTAAATGCCAGCTTTCTCTCTGTGCTGGAGCTTTAAAATGGAAATAAGAGTTTGGCTTTTGTTGCTGTGTAGAATGAATGAGTGTTACTCTGTTTATCATAACATAGTCTGCTGAATCACTTTTATTAATGCTTATTAGTATAAGTAATACAGCCAGGGAAGGTCAGTTTTAAGTGCATACTCTCCATTCATTCAGGTAGGTGATTGCTCATAAGCTCATCACCAGTCTGTCAAACTATAACACTGTAGGTGAAAGAGACGGTGGCCATTATTCTGGGGATTCAGGCTTTTTGTCAGAGGCAGGGAACATTTTTTTTGATACAAGCTGCTGTTGAACAAAAAATAGAAATATGCGATGAAACCATGACAGATATTTTTAATAAACCCAGGTCATTGTCCCAGACTCTGTGTCAGTCTGCTGTGCCGTCCACTTAAATGCTTATTAAACATCGAAATACAATCCTGCACGATCTGCGAAGGAATGAAAGCATTATTTAAAAACATAACTCATGAACATGTGCATGGTCATATTCATGGACATGGATTCAATTGTTTTGTCTTTTGTTATGACCCGAGTGAGACTGTTCACAGTGTTAACACCATCACAGTGCAGAGCCGCATCACTGACATGCAGAGGTGGCACAAGTACAGACATTTTGTCCTTAAGTAGAAGTACAGGTACCTGTGTCAAAAAATATTCTGGTACAAGTTAAAGTACCGATTCAACTTTTTTACTCGAGTAAAAGTGAAAAATTACCAGCTCTGTACTCTGTAGCTGGGCGTGGTCTTCTGTGGTGGGGCGTGGTCTGTGGTGCCGCTGCAGGGGAGGCGGATGCACCATCCTCAATCCCGCCTCGCCGGCTTAAAGTCTGCACTGGGTCCTGCAGTATTGGTGTTGGTGATGTGTGTGGCGGCAGCTGTAGAGCTGCAGCCGTGTGTTGGTGAAAGTGTGCAACCGTGAAAGTGTTAATAAAGTGATGCTGAAAAGCACAAGCCTGTGGTCGGGTCCGTCGTTAATGCCACATACTTTTGTGCAAAGCTAACTGGACCTTGTGCTAAGTTATTGTTGTAATAAAATAATATTAGTAGATAGGAATACAAGTTTAATTTCAGTCTAAATTTAATTTCTAATAAAGGTACTCTTGAATCATAAGAAGAACATGAGCAGAGAAAAAGAAGCAAAATAAAAAAATTGCTTTATTTTCTGTTGCCTGCCTTGTAGAGGGTGACTTTGCCTCTAAACAGGAAAACATGTAGGGAAGGGGTTAAAGTGGGATTCAGCAGGTGGGGGAATCAGATGGAATGGCTCAACGTGAGGGAAAGAATCACAATTTCTATTGAGAGCTCCGGTAGATTTTCTTGACGTGCACGCTGTGATCAGCTGATCTGCTGCTCTTTGCAAATTTACAAAACTGATTTCAACGAGATGTCAGCAGACGTTTCACGAGTTTCCCTGGCAGATTTCCATCCTCTGACAGTATACTGCAGAGTCCTTTCACACAACCTTTAAATAACACGGTTATTCTGTCTCAGCATGCGTCCGTACTACCTGCCCCGGGAGTTCTTGCATGTTATCGCGATAACAGCATATGTCCCCCCCTCGGCCAACGCGGATGCAGCCTGTGACTCTCTCCACTCAGTGGTCAGCAGACTGCAAACACAATCACCGAGAGCCCTTCTCATAATATCAGGGGACTTCAATCATGCCTCACTGGACTCCACACTGCCCACCTTCACCCAGTATGTGACCTGCCCAACCAGAGTCAATAAAACACTGGACTTACTGTATGCCAATGCAGAAGAGGCATACAGTTCATCACCTCTCCCTCCCCTGGGCAGATCTGATCACAACCTGGTGCACCTTGTCCCTGTGTATGAGCCCTTAGTGCGCAGGGTGCCACCAGCCACCCGCACAGTACAGAGATGGTCAGAGGAGAGCGAGGAGGCTCTTAAGGATTGTTTTGAGTCGACTGTGTGGGAGGTGATTTGTGATGACCACGGTGAGGACATCGACAGCCTTACTACATGCATTACTGACTATATAAACTTCTGTGTGGATAACACTGTACCTACCAGGACTGTACGGTGTTTCTCCAACAACAAACCTTGGATTACCCCAGAAATTAAAACCGTCCTCAAGCAGAAGAGGAGGGCCTTCAAATCCAGAGACAAAGAGGAGTTGAAAAGGGTGCAGAGAGAGCTGAGGGGACTGATAAGGAATGGGAAGGAGAGCTACAGGCAGAAGATGGAGAACCAGCTTCAACAAAACAACGTTGGTGAAGTCTGGAGAGGCCTCAGAACCATCTCGGGCCACAAACAGCAGAACTCTCTGCCTGGGAGGGATGTGAGATGGGCAAATGAACTGAATCATTTCTTCAACAGATTTGACTCAGCCATGAGGCAGTCTGCAACATCGGCTGCAGACTCACCCACCCCCACTGCTGCTGTTCCACCTCAGACACTTCACACCTCCTCTATTCACCCTGCTCACTCCCCCCCACCCCCAACAACAGCATCCAATACACACTCAACACAAGGCTCCAGCCTGTCTCTCTCAACCACCCAGGTTAGGAGGGAACTGAGGAGGATTAATGGCAAGAAGGCAGCGGGTCCAGATGGCATCAGCTCGAGGGTCGTCAGGTCCTGCGCGGACCAACTGTGTGGGGTGATGGAGCACCTCTTCAACCTGAGCCTGAGGTTGGGAAGAGTCCCACAGCTCTGGAAAACCTCCTGTGTTGTACCAGTGCCAAAGACTTCATGCCCCAAGGACCTCAACAGCTACAGGCCGGTGGCTCTGACATCCCACCTGATGAAGACCCTGGAGCGGTTGGTCCTGGCTCAGCTTCGGCGCCTAATAAGCTCATCACTGGACCCACTTCAGTTTGCCTACCAGCCTGGCATTGGAGCGGATGATGCCGTCATTCACCTCCTACATCGTTCCCTCGCTCACCTGGAGACCGCTGGAAGCACTGTGAGAATCATGTTCTTTGATTTCTCCAGTGCCTTCAACACCATTCTTCCCTCGGTTCTAAAGGACAAGCTGGAGAACTCTGGAGTGGACCATCACCTCACTACCTGGATCCTGGACTACCTCACCGACCGACCACAGTATGTGAGGACTCAGGGCTGTGTGTCGGACAGGGTCGTCTGCAGTACGGGGGCCCCACAGGGAACGGTTCTGGCTCCGTTCCTCTTCACCATCTACACTGCAGACTTCTCCCACAATTCCACCCAGTGCTTCCTGCAGAAGTTCTCTGATGACTCTGCAATAGTCGGCCTCATCACTGATGGGGACGACAAGGAGTACAGAGGTCTGACCCAAGACTTTGTGGACTGGTGCCAGCTGAACTACCTCCAGATCAACGCCAGTAAAACCAAGGAACTGGTGGTAGACTTCCGCAGGCACAAGCATTCTCCACTGCAACCACTGAACATCCAAGGTATGGACATTGAGGCTGTGGACAGCTACAGGTACCTTGGTGTTCATCTGAACAATAGACTGGACTGGACTCATAACTCAGACGCCCTCTACAGGAAAGGGCAGAGCAGGCTGTACCTGCTGCGGAGACTCAGGTCGTTTGGAGTGGAGGGCCCACTCCTGAAGACCTTCTATGACTCTGTGGTGGCTTCTGCTATCTTTTATGGTGTGGTCTGCTGGGGCGGCAGCATCTCTGCTGGGGACAGGAAGAGACTGAACAGGGTGATCCGAAGGGCCAGCTCTGTTCTAGGATGCCCTCTGGACCCAGTGGAGGTGGTGAGTGACAGGAGAACGGCGGCTAAGCTGTCATCCCTGATGGACAACATCTCCCACCCCATGCAGCAGACTGTGACAGCACTGAGCAGCTCCTTCAGTGGGAGACTGCGGCACCCACGGTGTGGGACGGAGAGATTTTGCAGGTCTTTCCTCCCCACTGCTGTCAGACTCCATAATAAAGACTTTAACTGATCAAGCACACACATCCATACATATGCAATAATACTAAGTGCAATAATCCTTTCTGTCATCGTTGTATTTTTACTCAGTTGTATATAGTATTTGTATTTGTATTCTATTTTTATCTTATTGTATATTTATTTTATTTTATTCTACTGTATATAGTATTTTATTTTATTCTATTCTGTACAGTTGTGTACTGTATTTATTCTTATTGTATTCTAATTTTTGCCTCATAACTTTTGCACTGTCCACTTCCTGCTGTGACAAAACAAATTTCCCACGTGTGGGACTAATAAAGGTTATCTTATCTTATCTTATCTTATTGATTTGCAGCGTGTTTCACAATATGAAGAAACACAATGCCACATTCAAAAACACGAGGACTTACATGTAAGCTTTAACTTTACAGTTTATCAAATACGACTGAGCATCCTTACCTCTAAATCTAACCTCCCTTCGTCCTCTCCTGTCCGGTCTTTGAGTGGAGTTAGCGCTCTCTCTCTTTTCTCTCGCTGTGAAATACGGCGGCTGGATCGTAAGCTAGCAACACAGCGTGTGTGTTTGCTGATGTTTGATGAGGTGATATAAATGTTACATTTGTAATTACCTGCCATTTATAAAAGTTACTCCCTTTATGCTCGCTGGGTAAAGGCTCTCACTGTGGTTTGCTGGAGTCCCAAAGTCTTAGGAATGGCTTTGTAACCCTTTATAGACCGACAGACGTCACTGACTTTGTTCCTCAGCCTTTCCTTTAGAAAAAGCACGAGGCATGATGTGTTGCTTTTTGAGATCTTATAGCCTGCTTGTCATTGTCAGACAGGTTTATCTTTGGGTTATCTTTTTCTATTATTAACATTTGTTTGATTATCTGAAACAAAGTAAGTAAAGTCTGACAAATATGCAAACGACTTAGAAGTGCAGTTGTTTTTATCAGTGGGACGCTATAGGTTAAAGCTTCACAACCCACAGATAAAAAATGAAGTCATTGTGACTTGATTTTAAACTTTTGTCCTTCACATAATCTAACTGATTGTATCTAAAGAGAAAAGAAATGCCAGTCTGTCAAATTTAATAGAAAGCAAGAACTCAATGTCAAATGAAATCGGGGTTTCCCAAGCGTGGACCGGACAGTAGAGAGAAGCTGAAGGGCTCAAAAGCAGATAAAGAAGGAAGGAGCTGAAGAAAAAACTGTGCCGTAATCCCACCGTGACTGGCATCCCTGTCTCCTCCCGGCCCGGTAGCTAGCCTTCATGATCAGGGCTGTCAGAGGAGGTACACTTTGCTTTGTATTCAGTCTTTGTATCGCTGTCATTTATCTCACACCCAGAGACACGACAGCTGGGTAAACTGTACACACCAACCCAAGGTTCAATTCTAGCTTTTTATCTCTCTTTTTACACTGGATCACATTTAGAGATACCCTCTGAATCCATCACTCACCACAGCAAAGACCACACACAGACAAACATAAACACACTCTGCCTCTTATCCAGACAGAAAAAGCTCCCGGGAGGTTTGGTCTGAGGGTTTGTCAGCTGGATGAAGTTGTCTGATCTGCTGTTAGCAACTAAAAGTAGCATGCTACACAGTTTGTACTGCATTTGTTGCCATGAGAATATTGTTTCGTGATACTGCACTGAAGAGGAGCAAGGAGAAGAGGAGAGAGGGATTTGATGATATCTTATTAACCTGCTCCTGTTATTGACTCCATTTTGTATCCCTTTGGGTGTGCGCTCCTTGAGGCAAAGCGAGACAGACGCAGAGAGGAAAATAAGGGAAAAGACAAAGGAGAGAGGGCTCAGATGCTATCATAGTAACCTTGTCCTTTCTTTGGCTCCATTTTATCACTGTCAGGGTCCCTGCCTCGACCTTAACAGACTACTGCAGGAAGGATAAATCCTCTCCAGCATGTTCAGCTTTACAGAAGATCAGTATTACAGTGCCAGTAGCAAATACCTCCAAAATGACATTGAAATGATGTTCTGTAGTAGATGCAGTGCAGGAGCAATGAATGCTATTGTTTTGGGTTAACATTATAAGCATGTGCAGGCATGCCGTACAAGATTATGTACAGGAAATAATGGATGAAAGAAAATGGATGGATGGATCTCCCAAACTGCAGCTCTTGCGTGATGTTCCTGGTCTGCAGTGGTCAGTATTTATCAAAAATGGTGTAAGGAAGGAACAGTGGTGAACCAGCAACAAGGTCATGGGCGGCCAAGGCTCACTGATTCACGTGGAGAGCGAAGGTTGACCTGAGCTACTATAGCTCAATAGTCTGTGTCCTCCTCTCCATTACATCTTCAAAACTGTCCAGTTTGCTGCCAATCACAAAATCCATCATTTTGCTGCACACAGTGAAGGATCTCAGCTTCCTCAGTGTTGGTCTTCCCATTTAGCCCATTACTTGTACCTCAGTATTTCTGTAGGTGACACACTCTGGTGATCTACTGAAAGTCTAAGCTCCACAGTCTCCTGTGGAGCTACTGTACTGTGCATCACCAAGCCAGACAGAACAGAACCCATTCTCATATAATGTGCAGCATCTCATGATTTACCGCAAGGGTTTTCTTTTATTTCCTGTCGTTTCATTCTCATTAGCAGCGGCTCAGTTGTGTTTAATGCGTTTTAGAAGTCAAAGAAGGTGATTCTCACCATGCAGCCATTATTACAAGCATCGTATCACCTGTATGTTCATTAGGTGGAACAACCAGAAAGTTTGCTTTTGTGTGTTGCTGTTGTGTTAAATTGCAGTAAAGAAATGCAGCAAAATGCCAGCTTCTCAGAAAAAAGAGGCATGTGAGCAAAACTGTTTGAAGAAGACACGAGAAATGTTTAATAAATGATAACTGCAGGATTTCTGTGACAGTATGGGCTGAAAACACCAAGCTAAAGCTATTTTTTCATTACCCAGTCAGTCTAAATATATCACCCTACTGCAGCAAGTAGGAGTTTTATGGCCTGGAAATGGCTTTTATGAAACACTCAGAAAACATGCAAACATAGAAGGCAGCACTGGAGCACAAATATAAACTAGAGATGGCACGATACCACTTTTTTATGTCCGATACCGATATCATAAATTTGGATATCTGCCGATACCGATATGAATCCGATATAGTGTTTTTTAATCAATAAAACTGTTTTTTTAATATCTTGCTGCATTTTGTATAGGTTCATACTCAAGTTTAAATAAACAACAACATTAAAGCTATTCTGTTATACCTGTATGTAAAAAATACACTGCACCCAAAATATTTCATAGTTCAGCAATACTGATCAATCTAATAAACTTAAACCTGCTCCATCCTCCCTATTCTGGTATTTTAAAGAGTACTTAGCAGAAATATTAAGCAACCTAACTAATAGGGTTGCAAACTCCCAGCAAAAAATAAAATAAAATAGGGAACCACCCCTCACGCTCCACCTCATGATGCTTAATCGACGTAATCAACTTTAATTTGATGCAGTGTGAAAAAAAATGCACAGAAATAAATTATTTTTCAAGAATAATTAAATAGATTCAACATCTTGCTTCAACAGAACTGCAGACTGCACAGATGGTATCTTCCCAAAGGAAAAAGTAATATAGCTTACTAGGGTATATTAGACTTAACAGTTACTATATACAGTAATGGACTTTGGGTGTAAGATTCAGATAATTATTTATTAAAAGTTCAACATTTTAAATGAGAATAAGAAAGAAAAGTATGTCTTTGTGCCCCCTTCTCCCTGTTAATGCCCTATCGGCCCCCCTGGCTAAACTTTGCTAGATCCGCCCCTGCACAGTTACCAGCGTCAGCTACATAGAAAAAGATCCTGGTGTAGAAAGTAATGTTAAATAAATTCTAACAACAGCTTATCAAGCTTAAACGTGCTGCTGTTGTTCAGCTGCTGGTTTCCTCTTTCTGGCGCGAAGTGGGCCAAAAGCAAACAAGAGACACGGAGTCGCGACAGAAAAGCCGATCAGCTGATCATTAAGCAGTTTCACGATTGAAGTAGCAGCAAGAAGAGGCAGTCGCTCCAGGTATTGGTTGTTAAGCTTAACGCGGGAATGCTTTACAAACATTCAGAGATGAACTTACACACTTGCTTTACTTCTCTCTGGGATCACTTTCTCAGAGATGAAATGCTGGTTTGGTAGCAGGCTTCAACACACAGCTGCTCTATCACGTGAGCACACTGCTCCGACGTGCTACGGTTATGAGCCGAGTTACGCCGTGTAGCAAGTTTTGTGAGGTGCTTTTTTTATATTTAATGGATCGGATTACATTTTTTTATTTCTCTCCGATATCCGATCCAGTGATTTACGTCAGTATCGGACCGATACCGATACGTAATATCGGATCGGTCCATCTCTAATATAAAGCAGGAAAGTCAGATTGATGGTTCTCTTGCTATTTACACTCAGTCAGCAGCATGGAAATATTATAAGGATTGACACAATCTTGGTAAAGACAAACAATGATATACGAATGGTTGGTTGTCTCTGTAAAGAACTAGTGACACTACACGGGGTGTACTACACTTCTCGCCTAGTGCTGTCTGGGATAGGCTCCAGCCTTTGGCAATGCTGTGTGGACATGAAGTTAAGAAAAGCCATAGTGGCACCTGTTTGTGAAGTTCCCAGAAAAGTTTGACGTGTACGAAGTGGGACGCCATTTGAATACTCGACTTTCAACTTTTGAGCAACCAGGTGGAGGCAAATGTGACGACACTCATTCCAAATGCTCAAAATATGGAAACATTGACTTCTGAATTCAGTAGCAAACCTCAAAGCTGCTTTACATATAGAAGCACTTTACAGAGCCACTATGGTACACACTCAGTTCAGATGTTCTAAAGGTGCTGACATTAAATTCTGTCTTGTAAACTCTACCACAGTCCTGAAAGTCATATCTGTTCGTGCATTTTCATCCCTTCTTCTCTCCTTTCCAGCTCTTCTCCATTGTGATCTTCGGCTGCATCGCCAATGAGGGCTACATCAACCAGGCCAAAGAAGAGGAGGAGTACTGCATCTTCAACCGCAACCAAAACGCCTGCAATTATGGGGTGTTTATGGGCTCCATGGCATTTCTTTGCTGTGTGGGCTTCCTGGCTCTGGACATCTATTTCCCTCAGATCAGCAGCGTCAAAGACCGCAAGAAAGCTGTGCTGGCTGATATTGGGTTGTCAGGTAAACACATTGTCTTTTCATACCGTATTTCTTTACAATACTTTATAGTTGTGAAGTATTTTGTTTGAGTTTGGATTTTTACCTTCAGATGTGCTAAAGCCTCAGTTACACAGACCTAGAGACTGGTTTGGGGGACCATGTGCAATCACATGCAAGTTGGTGAGTGGTTGCTGTCTGTCGCCGGGTGATACTGGCCGCAGAGATGGTGCTGCACCAAAAAACTTGATTGATTGGTCGGTAGCAGATTGCCAACTACTCATAAAAATCCCGCCTTACTTCTACGAGTCAAAAGGTGCAAGTTTTACTTTGAAGGTGAGCGTGCTACATTTCCAGTTTGCGCCACACTTTTTTCAGTTTCACAGTTTTGCTTGGGGAGTAGTTGGCAAGTGTTTGCAAACAAGACTTCATCTTCCATCTACAATACAGTAACTGTGGGAATCTGCTAGCAACCAAAGCAATCACAAGGGTATTTGCACCGTATACCTCTTTGCGACCAGTTTCGCATAGCAAGCGTCAGCAACCACTTGCTATCTGTTCATGGAGTTCACATTTCTTCCAAGCAACAGGTGATTGCCAATGAGTCTCTGGGTCTGTTTGTCTGGAGATCAACAAAGACTCCTACAAACAGCTTTCATAAATACCTAAATTCACTTCCCATGGATGCTCGAACCAAATAGGCCTTTTTCTGTGCAAATTATCCCAGCCGCTCAAAATATACTACCTAACAAAAACCTGTCAGCGATTTTTGTAATGTATAAAAATGCCGTGCAGTTAGGTTTTTACAACAAAAGGAGAGATGTGTGACAGGGATAATAAGTAGACAAGTACTCATCTGACACTAACAAGTCTCTGAGATGTTGTGCGTTGGCGTCCCTGACAGTGGCTTCCACTACTTCTCCACTGCACTGCTACTGCAATGAACTCAAATATAATGACAGGACAGTGAAGTGTCGGATCGGTTAATGAGGTAGTTCCTGTCACAGACAGAGTTCGCCCTCCCTGTTTTTGTCACCTACACTCTCTGACTCTCTGATTTTCTTGCCGTATCTGTTGTAATATGAGATGGTTTCCACACTGAAGAAATAAGGGAACCTGATAATCCCTGGGCATTTCTGATTAGGCTTTATACATTGCCTCCACACTCCAGCTCTTTTAATTTCTCTCTCGTCTTCCAGTTTCCCCCAGCCAGCAGGAAAAAATCATATCTGATTTTATGAGTGAATCCTGCTGTCTGACTGCTCATCTTGCATACCACAGGGCTCATTTTGGGGCCCATTGCTGTTCTCAGTTGATTGCCTCCACCTTTTCATTCTTATGCTGACTTAATTACCTGCTTTAGTCATCCAGCTGTGGTACCTGAGCTTTGTTTTTCTGCACTATGTGTTCGACAATTTGAGAAATATCTCTTTTTTTATGAGAGTCTTCAGTAAAACAGTTCTTGTTTTGTTAAACAAATGGCAGCAGGAACTTAGCCTAGCTAAGCTAAAAGAGTTGAAACAGGTGGGAACGTTTAGTTTGGCTTAATTACAGTTATACAACATATTCATCAACCAGTAGCTTATAGGTGAAGGTGGTGATTGGCTGAGTTTTGTCATCTTTATAAGACAGCTACCTATTCTCCCCTGCTGTTAGTGCATATTCTAACTAAACAGCCATGCAGATGTAATCTAATCAAGTAAGTACTGTAAATACTTAAACTAGTCTTTTAACAGATGAATTCAGTTGCAAACATTGTAATTTGCTCATATTGAGTTGCAACACGAGTTCCATTCTGTTATTTTGGAGTTAAGCAAGAGGAATTTCTTAGCAATTTTACTCCGAATCTCTGTTTTTTTTTCTTATTCCAGCATTCTGGTCCTTCATGTGGTTTGTGGGTTTCTGTTTCTTGGCCAACCAGTGGCAGGTGTCTGAGGACAACCAATTTAAGGAGAGAGGGGACGCTGCCCGAGCAGCCATCACCTTCTCCTTCTTCTCCATCTTCACTTGGGTAAGGACCTTAATGGCCTGATGCGGTGCTGTAACCAAAGACGGGACTGACAACCTTAAACCTTGAATCTTATTTGGCTTTTATCCTCAGCTTGCTTATATAGCCAGGGAGCTATATAAATGTGTCTCCCTTCATCTTTTTTTTAGTACTGCTTACTGTTTCTGACATGTGAACTCATGACTGTACAA
Source organism: Rhamphochromis sp. 'chilingali' (assembly GCF_963969265.1). NCBI lineage: Eukaryota > Metazoa > Chordata > Actinopteri > Cichliformes > Cichlidae > Rhamphochromis > Rhamphochromis sp. 'chilingali'. Next base: position 34,074,321 of record NC_137948.1, on the reverse strand, counting down.
ATATTGTTCCAACAGGGGGCCCAGGCTCTCTTCTCTATGGAGAAGTTAAAGAATGTGTCATTTGAAGAGGAATACACCAAGCTGTTCCCTCCTCAGCCTCATCAGTCTTTTGTTTGACTTTATCTTCTCTCTTTGTTGCCTTAACCATCTGCAGCAGGTCCTACACGCTCCTCTTTCTTTACTGAGACTGCACTTGATTTGGGCGCCCTCTTACAGCAAATACTGCCGTTGCTGACACAGAGACATAAAAGCAGACTTACTAATCCAAACACCTCCAAACACCCACATTAACAAGCAGGCTGACCTTATCATTCATCAGCGCAAGACACTCAACAGCTAAATTTACACATGTGCAGCTCTAAATATCTCAGGTGTGAAATCAGAGCTTTTTCTGTTGGAATTTCATGAAAGACTCATTTTATTTATGAAGAAAAGCTTCACCAAATTATTTTTTTAATTTTTTTGTTGAAACAGATGTTACAGTCAGAGTATCTGCAACACCAAACCTGGAGCCCTGAGCAATTGCTGTCTCAGTTTTTAGGACTGGACACCATTTTTTCACGTCCTTAATTGTAATGAGTTTTTATAAAATTATTAATTGCTTACACCCCCACCCCCTAATTTTCAGTTCCTCACTTAAATGAATAATTTGATATATACTTACTCATAATCTAGAGCACATTGCAGTGTTGAGATGGTTATTTTCAGATATATTATTACACAGATATGTTGCACTCAAAATCCTCAATTGAAATCAATGGGAGAATTCGACAGCACTCAGACGTTGGTGGAAGTGTAACTTATAGGGGATGTTTTAAGCCTTTTCTGTTGTGTAAGATCTAATTGCTGACTCTATGTACTGCTGACAAGTGAAATGAAAGCTAATTTAGCTAATGCTTAGTAACACCAAACTTGTTTCAAGATGACCGACTTTGTTTATGTGCTGGACAGTTTCTCCAGTAGGACTTCAGGCTCAATCAATCAAGCAGAGAAATGTTAAAGAGCTTTCTGTTGGAAGATGTTAAGTTCAGATGGAGCGAGAACTGTTTCGCCTCGTTTACAGTGAGAACACAAGCTAAGCTGAGTCGTCTCGCTACAGACTCCAGCATATTTAACACATTTTATAGGGGTGTCAGTTTCCTCTGTGTTTGCACACACAGGCTCCCTCTTTCACTTTCATTTTATTAAATTTAGATGGTAGAGGTGTGTTAGAGCTTCAATTTTAGTCATTTAACATTTAATATTCATTGTCTTTTATGGCTAAGTTTTATTATGCGGGTGCTAATAAAATGTTCTATATTCATATTTACAAAAAAGTCTGAAATATTCAGGGTTCAGTCCATGTAACCCAGACTACAATGAGTGCAAATTTCCTCTAAGTATGTGCTGTGGAACGTTTTCTTTTGGACAGTTAGCTGGCCTGATGCGCTGTCATGTATCGACTTATAAAATCAAAAAAGGTTCAAAAGTACTGCAGCTATTCAAGTGTCTGCAACATCTGAGCAGTCGATAATAAAGAAAATCTCCTCGTGTAACTTGAATCATTTTAACTTTCTCTGTGTTGCTCTGTTTTACCTCTGGCTTGTCCCACGATTTCCTTTCTGAATTATCAACACAAGAGGAACTCGTGCTCTTCTTCTAGAGCTACACAATGTACGAGCAGCGTTTTTTGTGCTGCTGCTTGAGGAAGTAATTCACTGTGACTGATTCACTAAAGCTGTCTAATAATGTTGTCAAGCTTTCCAGCCAACTAACCACTGTGTCCTCCTGTCTTTTGTTGTCTGACCCCTCCCTTCCTCACACTAACATCGTCACGTCTCTGTTTCATCATCTGTCTTCAATCGCCTCCTATTCATCTCCTCGTCCTTTCCCATTTACGATCCTCATCGCCAAGGCGGGCCAGTCTTTCCTGGCCTTCCAGAGATACAAGCTAGGGGCCGACTCGGCCCTCTTCTCCCAGGACTACACAGACCCCAGCCAGGATGCAGCCGGAGCCCCCTACACCTCATTCGGTGGGGATGACCTGGAGAGCCCGGGAGGAGGAGGAGGCCAGACCAACAGTGACGGGGCCTTCGATGGATCCGGAGGCTACCAGCGTCAAGAATACTGAGATGTTAGGAGACATTTATGTATGCTGATGAAGTTGTCCAAGGTTTCTACTTCAAAATAATATTTGTGCTGTTTTGTGTTACACAAGAAACACTGAATCCATTACTTGGTGTATTGGGCAGATCTTTTATCACATCCTAGATCCAACAACCTCAAGTTTTGAGTTGCAAATTTATTGCTACAATTTACTGTTTTTATTGTTACGTGCAGGGGTTAAAGTGGGATCTGGCAGGTGAGGAGACCTGAAGATCGGGTGTAGCGGTGCAGCATGGGGAGAAAAGATTTACTTTGAAATAATTCACATAAAATCCTTGTTTGGTTTTTGAGTTCCAGCAGATTTTTCTTTGTGTTCATGCTGTGACTCGATATTCACTGTTATTCACAAGATGTAAGCAGCTGCATGTACGGCTGATTTCACCTAGACAGTAAAAAGTTAGTATAAAAAGATCGGATTCTATGAGTAAGTGTGCACCACGCCATCACCTTAAATGTAAATTGATGTCTGCTACACCTGATGTAAGCTAACACCACAGCCTATAACAGTCTAACACAGTGCATCATTGTAAGCTCTATCACAGAACTGCAAACTAACTACACTAACCTGCAGTCTTTGACTGTCTAAAATGAGTATGCTTCAATTAGTTTGACAACACGTGTAGATTTTAAAACTCTGAAACCAATTTTATTACAGCTTTAAATTTCATCTCTGAGATGAAATTCTCTCTGGGAAGTACACTAAGTTGCTCCATTTATTCTCCTCGTCTTTAGTGCGAGGAAGATGCTGAAGTACCACGACCACAACTTTACATCTGCACCATGAACACATCACAGGGATGAGAAGGAAAAGGGGACGTGTTAATGTGTAAAAGCTCTGTGGTGTGTTGTTATTTTCTTACTACTGAGCAAGTGTCTCCAGGCCATCACTGGAAGTAACACCAGGCTGAAGCATAAGAAAAATGAACTCATTCCACAATCATTTATTATTTATTAACTCAAGGTAGGGGAGACCGGGGATAGTTGTAACATTTTTGACATTTCTGTCTGTAAATTGGAGCTCTTTTAAGGTAGTGGATTCAAAATGTAATGCAAAGTATTTACATGTCTCTGCTATTAAATAATGCAGCTATTTTCTCTGCAGCACAATTACCCATTGCATGGTATGGCCTCAAACACGAAGAGTGAAATGTTACAATTAACCCCATAGTCTGGGTTAGTTGTAACATATCCTGGGGTAAAATGTAACACAATGAAATAAGGGTACTAACAAAATATTAACATGTAATCTTTGTTTATTCAACACATGAATGCACTTACATCCATTTATGTAGCTATGTGTGTGTGTGACAGAATGCAGAAATCTAGCTTTTGAACATATTCCAACCCTCCAAAAAAGACAAATTATGGAATTTTCTGCAGCTGAATATTTCATTAATTTTGGTTGGTCTTCCTTGAGTTTGGCCTCATTGGCTCAGTGGGCATTGTAACCTACAACTTTTGCACCAATTTTGAACATAACAATGAAGCTGAAAAAATGTAGTTGTTCACCAGCATCGCAATTCCATTACTTTTTATCCTGGCTTACCTTGGTGTGGTTTGCAAAGTGCTTCAGAAAGATGAGGAAATCTGTTTCTTGCACCCATCCTGATTTATTTCCACTACCAGTACTTCCTACTGGTCCATCTCTGACACAGAGGTCTGCATAATGTATGTGTGGGGAACACAAACAGTGAAGTAATTGTGTTGCCAATGGCATTAACCGCATATACAAAAGTGACCAGTGAACCTCTCTCTGCTGATGTCGTTGCCCCAACTTGTTTAATATACGTTAAAGTAATAGTGTGGTAAGTTGTAACATACATTATTGTTACAACTAACCCAGACTGTTACTGTTACAACTGACTCCTATAGCCATGAACTAGCTAACATTACAGCCAACGGCTAAAACATTAGCACTAAAGACCTACACAGAATATATCCCCATAGACATACAAATAACATAATTTAAGTTTGATGGGTTTAACTGCAAAACAGATAATGCTATTACAAATTGAAATAAAGTAGAAAAACTTACTTTTTGGCATACAAATTACTTTTTTTCATGTTAAATTATCTGTGTTTGACAAAATGTGCTGATTTTTCACATGTGATAGCAGAACTGAGTTGGGCATGCACAGGATGAGTCACATCATTTGAAACTTAGCCCTGATTGGAGAAATTGGAAGTGTTACAACTGACCCACGTTACAACTATCCCCGGTCTCCCCTACCAGAAAATTGTTAAGACCCACTTTAACCCCTGGTTATGTGCACAAAATAATGTGCCTGTGACAATAAATAATGTAAAGAAAACATATTATTAAAGGTCAGTACAACAAAAAAAGAGCGTACTTTTAAAAAGAACAGGGAGAGATTATGACATTTTACATTTAAGACTTACACCAACGATCAGCTCAGTTGACTTTGTGATCTTAACAACAGCCTCTGCATTTAGGTGGTGATTTTTATCCCATGTGACAAACACTGTAGTAATCAGAAGAAGTTAATGTCATCAATTCTGGCAAGTTTATCTGTCTTTTTGTCAAAAAAAAAACCTCCACAAAGAAATCTTGGGCATCCCCCAGATTTTGGATGCATAGGTAACAGGTGGTGATCTGCAGTTAGGCAGACAAACATCAGTGGGTTCACTTCATCCTTGGGAAGGAGCTACAGAGTGCAAACACGCCAGGTTTTACTGGAGGTGTTAATTCGGGGTTTGGGGGCAGGGCGTGGATTAGAAACTATCGGCAGGTCACCCTGTAGCTGATCAATGCTTGTGACCACACTGCCTTCAACTTGTGAGGTCTTCAGTTGGTCAGCAAAATAAGTGCGATAGCTAAAACGCTCCCAAACAGACACGCACGCACAGGTTCACAGCCTATCGATGCTGCGAACACAAGTTTTTGCTGACAGAACTCGTCGATGGGCCATTACAGGATATCAGCATAGATAAACAAGCAGCAGTGGCGTATCAGGCAACTAATCCCCTCCCCTGTATAATGAGACTGTGTTTGTATTGAAATTTGTCCTTTTTTTCTTTTTTCCTTGAAATGTTTTTATGTTTCCCTGTGAAGCTTTTTCTGTCCTCAATTGTTGCCTTAGTGCTGACTGCCAAGCAGAATCCATCACGCAGGAACACAAGCCTCCACAACACACTGATGCTCTCTTTCAAAGTCTTAATGTACAGCAAAACGAATTTGGTCCTGTTTTGTCCTTGAGCACGTCAAACCACTTTACAAAAGCAAGCGTTTGTCATCAGTATAGAGCGTTCCTTATCAGCAGGTCTGCGGAAAACTTGTGTGTGTTTTCCGCTCGTTGTCAACAAATCTGCAGGCATCCTCAATATTTATGAACATGCATCGCTCCATTTTTTTTGTGCTCCATTTTTCTCCAGTGTATCTGTCTGTATAAACATATGTAAATCTATAATTGAGTATATAACAGTGTTTGAAAAAGATTCTGCTTTATTTTAGGGCATTAAGTTAGTTCTATATTTAAAAAAGACAAAAGAAAGAAAGCTCTGTGGTCTGTTGAGTGTTATTGTGATAAGATATATGGTGAGGTTATCCATGCCTCATCCTTTGTGTTGCTCTCAAGGTAAGGAGAAGTTTTTATTTTGGGGATAACAATATTAAATATTAAAATATGCATACATATATATGGCTACGGAAAATGTGACCAAATTATCAAAGTATATATGCACATATATACTTTATGCTGTACATCTGTGTAGATGTAGAAATGTGTGATGTTCCTCTGTGAAATGAAGCAAATTAAGATTAAAGAAAAAACAATTGTGTACAAATGTATGTTTCTGATGTGGTTTTAACCAATAAAAATAAAGAAAATACTGAACAAAAATGCAAGATGAGATGAGAATCTCTGGTGTTTGGATTACAGTACTGTGCAAACTTTATGAGCCAACCCTCAGAATTAAAATACATTGGCAGTGTGTGTGTGGTTGTTTTTGTGCTGAAAAATGAATCCTTTCCCAATCAGACGCTTTCCCGATGCTATTGTATCTGGCTCAAGGTCTAATAGTACTTCTCTGAGTTCATAATTTTAGCAGTTTTGACAAGATCCCCACAGCCCTGATTGAAATGCTGCCCCCCAAAAAGGACAGAGCGTCCACTGGGTTTTACAGGTGGCTGTAGACACTCACTGTGATACCTGTAGGCACTGATTTACAGTCCAATCGTTTTTTTCTTTTCTCTTCCCTTCCTTAAAAATGGCTTCTTGTCAGCCACCCGTTCACTCAAACAGTTTCTGATGAGGTTTCGTTGAACAGCAGATGGATCAACGAAATGACTTACAGATCTTATTCATCTCGTGTAGATATTTTTTAGGCCTGCCACTTCACATCTTGTCCTCCTCTTATCCAGTGTCCTCACATTTTCTGAGGGCACACTAAACATATTGCTGGGATATGCCAGCAACAACAACAACAACAAAAAAAAAAATCACTCAATGGCAAAAGAAATATTTTGAAAGACTGTCAGAAAGCATGGAGAACTATTGCTGAAGACCACTTGATGTGGGGGTGGCTCAAGATTTAAGTTCTAAATGTTGTATCTCTCTTGAAAAATATCAACTTTTCACCTGGGGTGAGCTTACTTATGCAGGAAACGTTTATCCGTTTATTTTTCAAAGCTGTAAATGGTCACAAGCAGGCTGGTTAGTCCACTATTTATAAGACACAGCTCCCCCTGCTGGCAGGAGTTTTACCCGCGAGTTCAACTGCAAGACAGCTTTTAATTTAATGCAGTTATTCAGCTTTTTTTTTTTTAACTTGCTCTTTCTTTTGTTTTAGTTCACACAGTTAACGTACTTTTAAAATAGTTAATTCGAGAAGAGTAAAGCTGCTAAGCGCATGTGTGGCTAATTTTATAATATGGAAAAATAGATAGTCTAAGCACAAAATACTAAATTAAGAATGTGTGCTACTTTTTTGGAAGGGCGATTGAATATATAGAAGTTTAGTATGGTAGTTTAAGAAATTACAATCACAATAAACATAAAAAGTGTAAAGCAAAAAGTGGTAGGTAGAGGTAGTTTATGGTAAACACATGGTGGCGGTATTGTCAAAGAAATCCGTTTCAGCAAAAAAGCAGAAGTCGGGAGTTTTTCTTCCTTTCTTTTTGTCGTTTTATTATTTATTTAAACAGTTTTTTTCAGTTTATTATTATTTACTTATCTTTTCCACTTTATAAATGAGGCAAATCAAAAATGTATTATGGAAATACAAAGCACGCTTAGAAAGAGATTTTAAAAAAGCCCAAACAAACAAACGAGCTTGACGTTATATGCTGCCTTCAAATACCATCAGAATTGCTGTAGCAATTTAGCAGACGAGTGTAAATCTTACCGTCTCCGATATCCTTCAAGGGACGCAGCCCCTGAATTTGGATCATGGCTCACAGACTTGCATGTGGAAGAATTAGGAAAGACGGGTATAAGAAAGCAAGACGTGTATGCAGTTCCTGTTGTTAAAACGCGATAACAATAATTTTAATATGTGAATACGTTTTATATCCGTATACTACGGATATAAAACGTATATCTGGTAATGGTGAATTTAGCTGTCGGTTTAGATATATATTTTTAGTTCAATTTTACTCTCGCATAGCTTGCCTTCCAACTTCAGACTTTGAAGCTAAGATTTTCTACCTCTGTGCTGAATCGTGAACGTAACGAGTTCCGTTCAACATGGCGGCCCAGCGTAGGAATTTGATGCAGAGCGTAAGTGAAAAGCCTGCCGTTTGTTACTCTCAGTAACTCAATATGTGCAAAGTTCCTCTGCTTTTGAAGACTGGCGTCTTACAGTCTTTTTCTCGGTGTTCATCGCTGGTTGTTTGGTCCAATGCTTCCTGTGTAGCTAATTTAGTTGAGCTCATGGAGTGTTTGGCTAACAGTTAGCTAGGCACCTTAATTGAAAAAAAAAATGGACTAATACGATTTATTAGCGTCTGTATTCAGCACCGAGAAACGCTATCACTTGAAGCAGGAGGAGACAATAACACGACCGATGCTGTTGTTGCAGTTGCAGTGCCTGGGATATCGTCCATATAACCTGTGTGAATTAGCTAAACTTGAGAGTCACAAACTGGTAATTAGCCATATTGTGAACAACACAAACGACTTTTTCCGAGCGACTAACTTTTCTCAGTCGTTTTGTGATTATGTAGATATCTTATGACACTTTTAATTTTACATAGACTGCTTCCCATTTGCCCTACGCGGAGATGCTATCGGTCTCTCCTGGGCGTCAATGATTCACATTAAAACTTTAGGCAAGGTAAGGCAGATACAGGTGTGGTAAAACGGAAGTACACAGTTTATCCTTCTGAGCAGGTAAATACAACCTCAGATGAACAACAACACATGACAGACACACTGTTATTAGTTCTTGTTAAATAAGTTCAAATGTAGAAGCAATCTGAAAGCGACCACGATTCAGTAGCTTGTTGAACCACCTTAAGCAGTAGTTGTTGAAGTTTTGTGTACGACTTTATCACTACCTCACATCATTGTGATGAACTTTGGCTGACTTTTCTTTGTTTGACTTCATTGTTCGGTTTATTAGTATCTCTTTATGCACATCCCCCACCACAGCATTTCAGTCAGGTTGAAGACTGGACTATTGCAACAAATAAATGGACTGGCTCTTAGCGCATTTCTGCTGTATTTCAGCACTGAAAGTGCTTCTGTTATAAGTGATAGCCACTCCATCTCTCTTTCTCTCACACACACACATTTATAAAGTTCTTTTGTCTACACCTAAGTGTTAACACACACTCATCGAAGTCGAGAATTGATCCACCAACTTTCCTATTGGCAGGCAGCCCACTAAAGCAGGGGTAGGCAACTCCAGGCCTCAAGGGCCGGTGTGTTGCAGGTTTTAGATGTGTCCTTGATCCAACACAGCTGATTTAAATGGCTAAATTATGTCCTCAGCATGTCTTGAAGTTCTCCACAGGCCTGGTGAACTGGTCATTTGATTCAGGTGTGTTGACCCAGGGTGATATCTAAAACCTGCAAGACACCGGCCTTGATGCCTGGAGTTGCCCACCCCTGCACTAAACCAACTGAGCCACAGCCCCCACACCTTTTCCACCATTTTCCTGTAGACTTGTTACTTGGATCATTGTCCTCTTGAATTGCATTTGTGCTGATGTGGTGTGTTTGGTTTTGTCCAAACATGTCACTGTGCACTGTGGCAAAACCTCAGAGTATTAACCTGCCCATGTAGATTATAATCTGCTGTATCGATATCACTATAAAGACATTGGCTTATCTGTAATAGAAAGTGTCGTTCACAGTCACAGTGAAAAGTAAACACACCCTCTTTCAGTCCTAAAGTTGTACCCAGTTTCAAATTGTTTAGAAAAGAACTTCTAACCTTTCCAACCATCCCCAGACTGATTGAGACAGCACTTACTTCTCTAAGATCATCGCTAGCGTCTTTCCTTATGCGTGTGACACACATCTCAACAGCCAAAATGTCTGATGTTATAGAGGTGTTCACTTGGAAGCAGTGTAAGTAACGGTGTGCTTAGTTTATTCACACACAGTTTCTCCATTTTGGCTTAATTTGTGTAAATAATAAAAACTTAACTTTATAATAATAAAACTTTAGAATTGAAAGAGGATGTGCTTTGTTTTCACCACGACTGTGTGCGACACTTTCCATTACAAGTATACTGAATGTGTTTATAGTGACTGACACCAGGAACGTCATCTACAATGTTAACAGTGAAATATGCTTAAGAGTAATGCAAAATAAATCGTATAGTATAGTATAATAGGAGCACCTAATGATGAATGACCTATTTTTCTGGCTCAGGGAGGCTGCAGTACAAACAAAAGCACCATCGGTGCTGAGTGTGTTGCTGCATCTGACAGAAGTGTTTGTAATTTCCTGTTGGACCATTTAATAAATTCAAATGTCAATGAAACCTCATCATATCAAAGCTGGTTGTCTTCATTATGGCAACTTTATAGGATAAAGGTGTAGGGAAAATATCTGTGATGACAGTTTAATTCATTTCTGTGTCGGTTTAAATCTTTTATTTTAAACAAATACTGCTTTCAAACTTGAGTGTAGCACGTAGGCCAAGTATTTGTTTGATTTTTCTTTTTTGATTTCTTTCTTTTTTTTTATTAGCAGCATCAAAGCTGGACAGATGACCTGCCTCTGTGTCAGATGTGTGGGGTCGGAACAGCACCCAACTGTGTGTACGGCCCTGATGGCAAAGGAACTCAGAGCCACCCCAATGAGGATGGACACCTCAGGTTCAGGTACACGATTCGTCCAGTGTGAGACAAATAAGGGTCATCGTTTTGAACTGTGAACTTGTTCAGAGCTGCTTTAGAAAGTGCAAGAATTAAACTAATACTGCGCAGGGAACATGCATAATGCATCCACTTTGAGTTTGTCTGTTTACTTGGGCCAGTCCTTGCTAATGTTGTAAGGAAACTTGCTGACTCATTCACTTAAAACTGTACTGAGATTTATGATCAAACTTATCGGTAGCAGTGTGTCTTACCAGTAAAATCCTGAATAGTTTCTTATTTAATCTCACAGAAAAACAAAGATCTTGGACTTAGCAGGAAAACACAGCAATGCCTGGGCAGAGCACATAAACATGTAGCTTTAAATGTGCACTGGTAATGTCTGAGTCACTGAAGCGGTAAAGAAATAGGTAGTTGGTATATGTCCCTTTTTATAGAGGCTCAGGCTCTGCCAGAGAAATGTGTTTCATCGTTGTGACTTTGCTCGTCTAATTATTTGTAAATGAATCATTTTTATACAAATGTTCTTACATCTACAGTTGTTACTGCAACAAACACAGCGAAAACGTGAAAAGATAGCACGGCTCTGAGAGTAATCCATAGTTTTTTCAAACATAGGTGCCATGTTTGTTGAGCTTTTCTTTTTTTTTCCCCACAGAGGTGACGATGGCTGTTTCCTGTACGGGGTTTTTAATGGTTACGATGGCAGCAGAGTGGCCAACTTTGCTTCCCAGTGTCTGACAGCGGAACTGCTCCTGGGGCAGCTAAACTCCGGTCACACAGACAACGACGTCCGCAGGATCCTCACACAGGTCTGTTAAGTTAACTGCTGTAACTGTTGAGGAAAGAAACTAGAAACATTTTCTTGCTTTTGCAGTCTGTTAAGGCAGAGCCTGTGACAAAACACTGCACACACAAAATGAATCTTTAAGCCTCTTTAGCCCAGTCTGTGTCAGCCCTGCTTCTGGTCCCAAGCTCTTACTGCGTTTAATAACCAAATATATGAGCGATCCATGAAAGAATCATTCTGAGGCTTTCAGTTGGAACATGTAGCTTAAGATCAGGAATTTTTTCACAGCGAGTCGTCAAAACCGTGCACAATGACTAACCTTGTGTTGGTGGCAGGTGGATCAAAGTAGAGCTGGTAGAGCTCCTGGTAGAGCAGCCACACTGATCATTTTATTGACGATGACAGAAATTGGGTCATTTTTATTTTTATTTTTGTACATTTCATCATCTCTTTGTCATCCTCCTCTTCTTCATCTGCCTCCTCCAGCTCCATGCTCACCTGAAGCCCCATGTCCTGAACTGAATACAGGGATCTTACACGCAAAAATGTTTATGAACGTTCTTATTTATTCCTAGTATTGTTGTAGTTGCTGATTTTCAGCAGATCAGACATGTGACCCCTCATGTCTCCCGACAGCAGACAAGAGCCAGCTGTGACGGCAGTTGCTAATTATAAGCTAACGTTATGCCAGAAAACAGGCTAGAGTGTCCTAAAAAAGCACGCTTTCCCTCTGCTAAACAGTTTGATTACATTCTCAGGTTGTATGGGAGTTTATTCACTAAAAGTCCAAGTCCAGCCTTGTACTTCCACTGTGAAGGAGGTTTCAGTAACACAGGCTAACAGCAGCTAACAGTGCCAAAAACAGCAGCACACACTTACGGAAAGGTTCTGGAAATCCTCAACAACTCAGTTCAGTATTGCTGTGTTCAGGAAGAAGTGAGGTTCACTGACTCAGCGACTTGTATCGCTTTCCTTTCACAAGCAGCCTCCTCCATAGTAAATAGTTGTGGATGCTCCACACCTGGTATTACGAGGTAACCGGTGATCTGAGAGAAACACTGACCGCAGTGTTTGAGGTGCCTCAGGGGTAAAACTGTGAAAGATCACAAAATATTTCATCTTCACGTTTTTATTTTTAGTCCTGGTCCTTTGCTAAGTGTTGATATTATTCAAAAATGTTAAAATACAGGGTGTTTTATACAAAATCATAGAAACGCACTGGCCCACCGTGGTCGCTATGTGAGGGTTAAATGTTTAAACTACCCTCAGATATGTTTAAAATAAAGCTACATTGAAGTTATTACCTTTTAGTATATAAATAATACTAATACATTATAAACAAGGCTTTATTTTCATATGGAAAAAAATATATACTCAGACATGCTGTATACAACTTTTCGGAAACATGTCATTAATAAGCTAATCTGGAGAAACGCCAGCCTTATCATTTATTAAAATAATCAGCGCAGTTCCTTGAGGCAGAAACTGCGCTGATTATTTTAATAAATGAATAAAAGTGTAAAATCTCATTCTTGCCTCAAAGACATTGCTTGCGTTTGCTGCCGCTACATATTTTGATTTAATACTTAAGCCAGCGGTTTTATTTTCCCCCACATTACAAAAACATTTATGGATATTATTTAAATCATATTAATGTGAAATGCCTGTTTCACTTTTTAACGATCGTTTAATGCGACTTAAAGCTTTTTGCGTTAAACAAAAAACGAAACATAACCGTGCAGTGCATTTAAGGGCTAGTCAGATTATAGAAAGATGCTCTGTGTGGGTCATTATGCACTACTGTGGCATAAATGAACCGTATTCATACACTGTGCTTCCCTCACATAGCAGGTCTCCCAGGTGTTTTTCACTTTTCACTACTCAGTCAGTAAAAATTCTCTGTTGTAGTTTATAGATTATAGATTTTCTGTGCACATATGTAATAAGTATTTTTTTGTGTGAACGCGGGCTGCATGTGTGTTCTTATCTTATGTTTGTCATGTCTTCAGTGCCATCTGCAATTCATTCAGTAGCAGACAATCCCCTCGTTGCTGTTCTGAAAGTTCACTCAAGTTCACTCTCTACTTCCTCTACCTGCTGATCTCGTGGTCCTTGTTTTCATTCATTGAATCTCCAACTGTAGCTTCTTGGCCTGCAGCTGGCAGTGATGGTCCTTGTTCTGCTCTGGTCACGAGCAAAACAAGGACCATCACTGCCAGCTGCAGTCCAGGCCCATTAAGCCTGAGTTGACATTTCAGTAGCATTAAGTGTTCAGTAGTGACGCTCGCTCTCACGTGTGTTGACACTTGACATTATACACGCTGTTGTTGCTGCACTGCAGGCCTTTGATGTGGTGGAGAAGAGCTACTTTGAAACCATAGATGATGCTCTGGCTGAGAAGGCTAACCTGAGCAACTACCTCCTACCGCACAATGAGGTAGGAACACTTTTTTCTTTTCTCTTTTGGTTTCCATAACAACCACAGATTTAGGCTTTGATGTGAGCAAGTATTTAGCCACGGGAGAATGAGCTTGTTATTCTTTTATTTGGGCTCATCACTCTCTTTCGTCAGATAAGATACTCAGCTCTTATTCTTTTCTTGCTTTTTTATCATTTGTCTAATTCTCTCTTTTTTCCCTTCATTTCCTATCATCTGTCCTGTTCCTACTTGCTTCATTTTCCTCTTCCTTTCCATCTTTTACTCTGTGCCTTCACCTCTCGGCCAATCAGAATGTTCCGTTCCACCAGCTTTCTCCTCAGAGTCAAAAGGTGATGGAGCGGCTGAAGGAGCTAGAGCAGGAGGTGTCAGGAGGCGCCACGGTTGCGGTGGCGCTCATTCTCAATAACAAGCTCTACATTGCAAACGTTGGTAAGTTGATTCTGGTTATGTCAGCGATGACGCTTTGATTTCCTGTTTAATGTGTGATCGCACTCGATCATTTGCAACAGAAACAGTTGGCAGCAAAACCACCAAAAGGCCAGCCAGTAACAGACAGCCATGACACAGTCTGCTTTGCACCAGCAGATGTCAGGCTTCACACAGATTTGTGTTTGGTTACTGGCCACTCTGTGGAAATGACCGAGGCCGCTTTCAGCATGAAAATCCATGTTAGCTCCACAGTGTCACAGTCTCTATATATACTTATGGAATGCACTTGTTCACTGACGGAGAATAATGCCTTCCTTATTAAAGGTTGGAGAAATGGCTGTATTGCATCCTGATGCAGTTGAGAGCCAATATAGTGTTACATTAGGGAATAATAGTTTGTGTCAAAGGATGAAGCAGTGCAGTGTCTACACATAACAACTTGATAAAGAACTCATTTTAAATTGTATCTTTAGGCACTTTGTTACTAGAAGCTTGGCACTAAAACACAGAATTTGTTCCCATTTCCTAAACTGAACTTCCAAAGAAATGGTGAAGCCTCATCAGAGATGGTCTCAGTGGAAGGCTGGCTGTCAAGAAGGCATTTTTGAGGAAGGGAAACAGGAAGAAAAGGCTGAGGCATGCCAAATTACACAATAACAAACCGTGGCAACACAAAATATGCAGTGATTAATCCATTTGAAATGTGATATCTTTGGTTCAAGTCATCATCAGTATGTACAGAGAAGGTCAGGGGAGAGGTACAACAGTGAGTGTCTGCAGCCATCTATAAAATAAGGTGCCGGCTCTGTTATAATGTGACACTTCAAATCAGCCAGTGGTGTTGGGGATCTGCTAGATCTGACGTTTGGAAAACTGAACAACAGGTGGGAAAGGCCTCTGTGATCAGACTTTTTTTCGAGTGAAGCTGATGAGAAGAAAGCTGTCTGAAAGGGTGGCACTAAGAAAGAGCATAATAGTCCCACTTTAAAGTATTCTTATTTAAACAAAGCAAACGAACACAAGCGGGGAACATTTTTGTGTCATTTCATTGCCTATCAACTAGGTAAAGGAGGGGGAAAATGAGTTGTTAATCCACACGCAGAAAGGTTTAGTGAAGACAAAACATACATATAAATCTATGCCAGCTGCCATGGAACTTGATAGCTACCTGACAGCACTGAGAAAAAATCGTAACACTCATAAATAGTAGATTTAAACTTGTGTGGCAGATTCTGCAGACTCCTATGTGACTTCTCTTTCTAAAGAGTGCTGCCAGACTCTCTTTTAAAGCCATGAAACCTCCATCTCTTCAAAGAGGGTATTTGGGGTTTTCTTGTTTTTAACCAACTATGTGAGCTGATGCTGAATGCTCAGCATCAGCTGTAGGTACTAGGAGTAGTCCAGCTGAAATGTTCTGCAGTGCAGATGTGTTCTCTGGAGTAACGAATCACACCTCTCCGTCTAGCAGTTCTGATGGACAAGCATGGGTTTGGTGGTTGTCGGGAGAACGTTACTTGTCTGACTGCTTTGTGTCAAGTGTAAAGTTTAGTGGAGGCAGGATTATGGTGTGGGGTTATTGATCAGGAGTTGGGCTTAGTTCCTGTAAAAGGAACTCTTAATGCTTCAGCGTACCAGGACATTTTGGACAATTTCATGTTCCCAACTTCATGGGAACAGTTTGGAGATGGCCCCTTCCTGTTCTAATATGACTGCAAATAAGTGCACAAAGCAAGGTCTATGAATAAGCGAATTTTAGTGGGAGAACTTGACTGGCTTCTACAGTTTCCTGACATCAACCCAACAGAACACCTTTGGGATGAATTAGAGCTTAGACTGTGAGCTGGGACTGCTCGTCCAACATCAGTGTCTGACCTCACAAATTTGCATCTGAAGAATGGTCAAAAATTCCCATAATCACTCCGAAACCTTGAGGAAAGCCTTTGCAGAAGAGTTGAAGCTGATATAGTTGCAAAGGGGTCAACATCACGTTAAACGGGAATGGGATGTTACTCGAGTTAGATGGATGTAAAAGCAGTCAAACATAGTTTTGGCAATGTAATATATGCTATATGTCAATGCTGAAGCCTCGTCAGAGATGGTGATTTGGTTAGTATATAACCAAATGCCATCACAGCATTTCCACATGCTGTGTTTCCAGCAGCCCACAGACAGATGGAGTTATAGAATGATATTGACTCTTTTCATTCAAACCATACCAACAGTGTCCATCAATATTTTTAAATCCCAGCTTGCCGACTCGGCTCCCGCGGACAACAGCTGCAGTACTAGCATCATAACAGCTAGTTCTGCCTGCATGATTTATTGTGTGTGTTTATGTGTTCTTTAAGCTTCAGAGTGGAAAACGAGCATCTACTGTTAATATCTGAATACACAAACCCGCAGGCCATTTTAGATCCTTAACTGTAAGAAAGTTCAAACAAGGCAGCAGGGCGCAGTTCTTCCCACACAGACGCACCAACTTTGAAGAGCGACAGCGATTTTCCCCCAGAAGGATTTCAGTCTAATAATCATCAAAGCTGCTGCCAAAGGCTGCTGCATATTGAGCTTTGTTTCAGATAAATGTGAACACTGGATATTCCTATTTTTGGTGGATTTATTCACTAATCCAGGGGATGAATCTTACCTATTGGAAATACCTCAGTTTTGCAAAACCCTTTAAAAGCACTGCTTCACGTTTCTTTCTTTTAGCTTCCTGATTTGATGCTGGGGCACACACAGGAAAAGAGCCCCTCCCTCTCAGTTGGATTTTTCTTTTGTCCTTGAGGACGTGGAACAGGGCACAATATGGGGAGGTGGGTAGTAATTAGTAGATGGTAGAAAGGAGGGACTGTTGTCCCCTCTGGTGCTTTGTGTGAGTGAGGGGGGAGGGGGGGAGGAGGTCAAGAGTTCAAAGTTGACAGAACATGAGGCCCAGGGATGTTTAAACATAGGAGTAAGTGTGCTTGAAAATCACTCCCAGCTGTGTGTTGATGTGAAACGCAGTTTGACAGTTAAGGTCATGTGAGTCACAGTTTGAGCTGCAAGTTGGAGTGTTTGGAGAAAGGGGGAAGGGCGCCGATATGTAAACGCTCAATATCAGAAATGGTTGGCTGCTCTTTACAGATTAACAGACGTGCGTTTTCCTGACTATCACATCAGATTTAAACCCAACACTACCTGATTAACACAGAAGGTGACACGGACCCCTCCCTGTGTATTGGGGCTGATCCGGATGCCCTTATGTGCGGATTATATGAATAATGCACACACACACACACACACACACACACACAGCCGAACATAAGATTTGGCCGGAGGCGGGGGCAGCGTGGAACTGCACCGTGGTTCGGCTCAGCGGCCCCAAACTATTAATATAAAAGTGAATTAATCATTGATCTCTCCCTGCTCAGCTTTTGTGTGGTTGCAGAGGCAAATAATTAATATTTAGCTTTTTAAAAGTACCACAGTGTCTTAGCTCGTTAATTGGTGGAGAGTCGGACCTGTGAGTAACCTCAGAGCAACATCAAAGCCTCTGCATGATTAATGCGTGCAAAAATTAGAAGCCCAAATGTCTCATGAATATGGATAGGGGCTGAGAAAGATGAGACAGTATTTTTTTTTGTAATTAACATTTTTTGTCTTGTTTTTATTTCATAAAACTTTTTTATATAAACTTTTATATGGAAGGTGCACCTTATGGCACCTGTTTATTGACATGTATATAATATTTTAAAAGCAATCCTTTGTTTTTGATGCTAAAAGAGACAGGTTAGCTCTGTGGTCTTTTTAAAAAAAAAAAAGGCTACACCAAAGAGCAACCAGCAGGGCTGAAGAATAAAGAAAATCCAGATGTGCCAAAAACTGTGCAGCTCCTTTGACTTGTACCATATTTTTGGACCGTAAGACGCACCGGATTATAAATCACATTAAGCAGTCAGTAATCCTATAAACATCACTGCTGTTTAGTTTTCCGTCTTCATTTATGTTGGAAGTGATGACAGAGCTGTACATTTAAATTTTTTCAGAAATCTCTGTCAGAACATGCTATATGTTTAGGTGGAAACTAGCGAGCTAACTTCCTTCTAACGTCTAACTCTGTTAAATTTAATATATTCTGTTTTCATGGATGTTAAACTTAATTTTTACACCTGGTAAAGCAGCAGCGCTGATCATTTTATTAAAGATGAAAGAATTTAGACAGTTTTTAACTCACAGTGTGCCGCAGTGTTCGTTTGACTTTGGGACCTGAAGCAGACGGAGTTTTGGACGCAGATTACTCCACAAGGCTCCTGACTACAGTAGCCGTAACGCTCCGACAATCCATCGAGCGGTGCTGCTTCTTGCTTACCAAAGTCGTACTAAAACATTTTTTGACAGATGTTTGAGCGCCGTGTACCACATAAAATCGGTTTGAGGTCAGTAAGCACAACCAGAATTCATACATAAGGCACACTGTCGTTTTTTGGGAAAATTAAAGGACTTTAAGTGCGCCTTATAGTGCAGAAAAAACAGTATGCTAAAAGGCCCAATTTTGCCTCAATATGCTTACAAAGATGCTTTTGGTCATTACAGCTTATTTTACCATTTGATGACTTACCTCTACAACCTTTAAAAAAAAACCAGTTTGTCGACCAGATGTTCATTAGCCAACGCTGAGTAAAATTAATTAAAATTTAACAGGAATTAAGTCAGCATTAGCTTTGGTGAGTAATGAAAACACATAAGTGCTTTTTACAGATAGTAAAAAAATAATAAAGTATTGATCGTGTGTGTGGTGCTGTTCTCCTTGTAAAAGTAACACATACAACCATTCAAAGTTTGGTTTGACAAGAAACACTGAAATTAGTTTTCAGTATGATTCACCCCAGTAACCACAACAACTAAAGTCGAAAAAGGCCTGGAGGTGAATCAGCTCTTAGCTGAGAGCTTCAGTGAAAACATCAGAGGCACAATGGGGCCTTGTTAATAGCAGATATTTAGACTTGTTGAACACAGGGTAAAGTATAACAATAATGGCTGCTTTCAGTTTCATGATCCAGTAGAGCCTTAATATTTGCATAACATTTAAATGTCTTTAAGCAAAAACAACAACATAGGAGCAACTAATACTGTTAATGTTTGCTGTGTTCCAGTTCACTGTTAGCTGATCCACTGATCAAACATACTTTATACCTCGACACATCAGAGGGAAATACAGTCACTTGTATTACTAACTGCACCTGTGATTGAAAGACCTCAGAAAATGTGTCTTCTTCTTCTTCTTGGGAAAGCAGATCATTTATACAGTTTAGTGTATCTACTTCAACCGACTCAACTAACAGTTTTACCTCTTGCTGATTTCAAGTTACCTTCAAGCATGTTTTCCTTTGGTTTCAGGGACGAACCGAGTCCTGCTGTGCAAGTCCAGCAGTGACGGCCAGAACCAGGTGCTTCAGATCGGCCGACCGCACAGTACCGACAACGAGGATGAGCTGCAGAGACTGGCTGCACTGGGTGAGACACATTATATGTGGCATAGTGGAGAAAAATCATTATTTGATCCCGAATTTGCTGCTGAACATGTACGTTTACTCACTTACAAAGAAATAAACAGTCTATTTATTTTTTTAATTTGAGTTTTATTTAGAGAGACAGATTATCAGCCAAAGATCCAGAAAATTAATCATTACATTAAAGTTATAAAGCACATCTCATTAAAGTGAAACAGGTATTTGATTTCCAAGCAATGCATGACTTAGTGCTTGATGGAAAAAACCTTGTTGCTAACCACAGCAATAAAAAAAAAAAATTGTAGTTGGTCACCAGGTTTTCACACATCTTAGGAGGGATTTTGAACCACTCGTCTTTACAGAGAATCTCTAAATCGTTTAGGTTTCTTGGCTGCTGCTTCACAACTGGAAGCTTCATCTCCCTCCACAGATTTATTATAGGACTGAGGAGACTGGCTAACCACTACATAACCTTAATGTTTTCTTGATCTACTCCTTATCTACCCTCTGGGTCATTGTCATGCTGGAAGACACATCTTCACTTTTGTTCTGGTTAAGAGAAGGAGGTTCTCATCAAGATTTTTCTTTGTTTGACCCCTCAGTGCACTGAAGTCTTCCTGTACCTCATACATTATTGTTCCCACCTCTGTGCTTGACTGTATGGATGTTCTTTGGGTCTTCCTCTAAACACAGCACTTTGAGTTTATGCCAAATAGCATTATTTTGGTTTCATCTGACCCCAGAACCTTCCCTGCACCCAAGCCTTTTGAGTCCATTAGGTGTCTAAAACTTGTAACCGGTGTGTTACTGAATTTGTTCTTGGTGACTGTTGTCCCAGCTGCCATCAGACCATTAAAAAGCTCCTCATGTGTAGTTTTGAGCTAATCAACTACCTTTCATGTGATTATCCTCCATCTTCGGGCAAGATCTTGCATAAGCTCAGACAGAGTGTGCTTGATGTTGAAAATATTTCTATTTTCAGATAATCACACCAGCAGTTTGAAGCTTCTCACTAAGCTTCTTGCTGATGGTCTTGTTGTCCATTCCAGCCTGGTGCTGGTTTACAGTTTGGTCCCTGACGTCCTTTGACAGCTCTTGGGTCTTGCACATGTTGGTGATGAGGTGGGAAGAAGCTGCATCTGTGGACAGATGTGCTTTACACACACACACAAGTTGAGACCAGGAGTATTTGTAAGTGACTGATAGTAATAGTGGCACACAGCCAGGCTGTGGGAGCCAGAAACCTGACTGCATTGTTATACTCATCATCCGTGTTATAACTTTTATGTGATATGTGTTTTTCTAGATTTTTGATTGATATTCTGTCTCTCCATTATGACACTACCATAAAAATGAGAGACTGTTCATTTCTTTGTGAGTGAGCAAACTACAAATAACAACTCATTCCTCACGGTATACATACTTGGATATCCCTAAAACTAAACTGGAAATAACAGCAAAACAAGAAATTTTCCATAAAACAAACACTAGAATTTAAAAAAAGAAGCTACACAATAAATAAAAAGAGTGAAATGCTGATGCTCAGTATGTGAGGTTGAGAGCTTTAAACTGGACCCTGAATACAACTGGGAGCCAGTGAAGGGACGCAAGTAATGAGACCATCTGTAAGACCGAGTTAGCAATGTAGCAGCAGCATCCTGAAGAGCCCGCAAGCGACCTGGGGCTCGCTTACTAAGTGAGAAGAAAAATGCACAGCAGTAGCCAATAGGAAAAGAGAGATGAGCATCTCTAGCTGTTCTCATGAAAACTATAGCTCTCAGTTTACTGGTGTTTATTAGATGGGGGGAAATAAAGCTGCTCGGTGTGGGTGTATAAACGATGAACTTATCACTCAGAGTTTAAGTACTTTTCAGATACAGTCAGGGAATCTTGACATTTCTTTTTAACTCTTCTTGGTTCTGACTGATGGACAGAAATAGATTTTTGGCACATTACTATTGGAGGGTTTTGGATTGACAGTGTCAGACACACCTCGTCTTACATTCCCTGCATGTTGTGCTTGATATAACGCTCAGCACAGACACAGCCATTAGAGAAAGCACACAGTTGCTCATCCGTGGTGGACAGAGCAGGCTAATGGTCCAGTAATGAGGGTTGTGTATATAACAGAAAATGCATACATCGTAATTAGCTTTGCCAATAGAGCAGTAGGTGCAGCCTGGCCTGTAATGGATGAAATGGGGAAACGGACGCATTTTTGTGTGTTTTTGTTGTGTGTGGGGGTGTTTTCGCCGTTTCACAGCACATCATTAGAGGAGACCGAGCTCTCTGCCTTGCTTTGTTCTCTTGTCTCTTGCTGGGATTCACATTATGACTAAGCTCATTGTTCAGGTCCTTCTCTTAATGATTGGAAAAAAATGACAGTCGTTCCATTTACCCAGACCAAGGTGACCTCTCACCCCTCGCATTTTCATCCAGGCTCAAACACACAGATGCACCCCTCTCCCTTCCCGTCCCCACCTCTGCTTCTGCTTATCGGTTGTGTGCTTTTGCTCCATCCTCCCCTTCACCTCTTCTGCTAAATTTTCCTCTCTCTTAAAATCATCTCCTATAAGCATTCACCGTCCATGTGTCCGTTTTCCCTCATCTCCTGCAGGACTGGATTCAGCTCGGATAAGACAAGCGGGCCAGATAGCGGGACAGAGCAGCAGCAGAAGGCTTGGAGACTACCGAGTCAAATTTAACTACAACGAGATTGACGTGCTCAGGTGAAGCCGAAAAAACACAAAATATGCGTTTTCTTTCTTTCAATTTGTCAAATGCAAAAACTTGAAAAGGATACACTAAAACACCAGGCTGTCTAGAAATATTCAACTATCTGTGTCACTTGTTTTCTTCTCTTTGTCTTCCTCCATTCTCATTCTTCATCTGCTTAGCTTGTGTTCCTGTGTTTTGAGGTTATGATGAAAGATTAAAAGAAATATCCAGTATCACAAGATAAGACGTGGTACACAATCAACAAAAACTGTGAAGTTTGACCTGTCACCATGTGACCAGTTCTAACCTTTTCAGCTGGCACTGCAGTCCTGAGCAAAGTGTATAAAAAAAATCCCTCAGACTGCTCTAGATGCTCCGTTTTCACCAGTTTTTCAACTCTTGGCTCTGCATGAGGTCACTGAGAGAAAGTACTAAGCATGGTGCGTCTATTTTAACCTGCTTGCTGTCGTTTCCAAAGTCTGTGTTTTGTTCGATTGTGCCTACATGAGATTATTCAGTGACTAATGAACCATTTCCTGTTCTATGTTGCATGTGAAAAAGGGGCAACACTATACAAATTCAAACGTTTAGAGGTTTTAGCATTCAAGCTTTCAAGAAATGTGCGAGTCATTTCCTACTGCTGCCAGCCTTTGTGTTAAGCTTAGCTTTTGGATATAGTTTGAATTTGTGCAGCAGGACAGTAGTATCGATCTCCTCAAACCCCTCAGGCAGTTAAAAAAAAAAGACTTTGTGCTTCAAAAGGAAGTCGGCCAGATACTGGAACTTTTTAATGTATCGTACCTTCTTTGTGTGCCGTGATAGCAACGGCTCCGTCTGTCTGACTGTGGAAGTTCCTGTTAATTTTGCTACATCCATTCACTGTGACTCATGATTAACTGATTTAGATTTTAGTGTTTAAAAGATCAAAGCCACAACATCCGCCCAGTTTTTGTGCACACAATAGCTGAAGAACGCCTGGAGGGAATTTCATTAAATGTGTCATAAGCGTCAGCTTGGATTCACAGTTTTCCGGTAAAAGACCGAGGTCAGCATGACCTCCAAAAATCCACTTTTGGACATATTTAAGGACATATTTCCAGTGGTATAATAGTGAAGCAGTGAGGCTGATCTTGGGTGCCCGTCTTGAAACCTCTGAGCTGAGGTGTGTGTGTGTGTGTGTGTGTGTGTGCGTGTGTGCGTGTGTGTGTGTGTGTGTGGCATCCTGATTTTAGAGCTGTTTATTGGTGGTTCTTTTGATATTTTTTTAAAATGGGAATTTGCACTCAATGGCCACTTCATTAGTTACATCTGTTCATCTGCTC
This sequence comes from Rhamphochromis sp. 'chilingali', assembly GCF_963969265.1. Lineage (NCBI taxonomy): Eukaryota > Metazoa > Chordata > Actinopteri > Cichliformes > Cichlidae > Rhamphochromis > Rhamphochromis sp. 'chilingali'. Next base: position 34,050,697 of record NC_137948.1, on the reverse strand, counting down.
GTTAATGCAAATCTCTAATGAGCCAATCAACTTGATGTGTTTATGCATGTAGACATGGTCAAGTATACCTGCTGAAGTCCAAACAGATCATCAGAATGGGGAAGAAAAGTGATTTAAGTGACTTTGAATGTGATTTGGTTGTTGGTCTGACTATTTCAGAAACTGTTGATCTACTGGGATTTTCCCCACATGGCCATCTGTAGGGTTTACAGAGAATGGTCTGAAAACCAGAAGATGTGCAGTGAGTGACAGTGAAAATGATTTGTTGATGCAGAGGTCAGAGAAGAAGGACCAGTCTGCTTCGAGCTAACTGAAAGGCTCAATTGTTATAGCAGAGTTAGGCTAAAGAGCGTCTCTGAACGCACAACACTCCTCTCATCTGTGAACAGAAAGAGGCTACAATTCACACAGACTCAACAAAAATGCACAACAGAGGACTGGAAGAAAAGTATGCCTCGATTTCTGCTGTGACATTCAGATGTAGGGTCAAAGTTTGGTATACATTAAAGCATGGATCCATCCTGTAACAGTCCTCCTCTCTACCTCCTCTCTACCAGTGGAGGATTGTTTAAAAGCCACAGTCATTGTCACAAAGCTCAGATCATCTTAAACTGGTTTCTTTACCTCAAAGATAAGTGTCCTGTACTCGAATGGCCTCCACGGCCTCCGGATCTCAATGCTGAATAGCATCTTTGGGATGTTTAAATGAGGGATTTACATCAAGGACGCGCTGCAAAACCTGTGAGGAATGTTTACAACCATGAAGAATTAAGGCGCTTCTGAAGGAAAAAAGGGAGTTCCAGCTCAGTAGTAGCAAGGTGTAACTAATGAAGGGTCTGGTATCTACGTTTGTTTGTTTTGTTTTGTTTTTGTTTTTTCTTGAGTCCCTTGTTGACATCTCACATGGTGTCAGTTTCCTGTTATGTACAGCAGTGATCATTATGCTTTAGATCACCTTATTTTTGCAAACTTAACAACTTAGAGCTGTTGCTTCACCTTTCAAGGCAGACAGTCAATATTCATTACACGTCCACCAGCTTGAGAACTGAAACACCAGAGATATTTTAATAGCTTTATTCACCCCTACAAAAAACACCTGTCAGGCGCTCTGTGTCAGCACTGCTTCACAAACAGAGGCTTCGTCTGTGTCCAGAACTCAGCTCAGATACTGAGATGGTCAGAAAGCTGTGTGCAGGCTCTGCGTAGGACCAACACACCATTTCATTTTAGTTTGATAATTTTCTGTGAGAAATCACATTTATCTCAGACCTGTGGTTTGGAGGTGGACTACACTGAATAAATCTCGTGAGATTGTAGATGTAAAGCGCAGCTTCACCAGCTGGTGGAGGCATATAACTGCACGGTGGTACTTCTGTATAACTATTATCAGATCAGCCGCTTCCTTACCTTCAGTTCACCGAGACCCTCGGGAAGAGGTGGAGGTGTGGCCTCTGTTTTTAAAAACGGAGGCGTGGCCTCTGTTTTTAAAAACAAACTTAAAGTTCGGCCCTGCGACAGACTGGCGACCTGTCCAGGGTGTACCCTGCCTCTTGCCCTATGACAGCTGGGATAGGCTCCAGCGCCCCCCGCGACCCTGAAAAGGATAAGCGGAAGCGAATGGATGGACTTAAAGTTCGGCAACTGCCCTCTCCTACTTATTCTAGTTTTGAGGTTCAACTATTGGAGCTTGCTGGACCCCCAACGATTCTATGTGCTGCGATTTATCGACCACCTAAATATAATAGGTCTTTTATTTGTGATTTTGCTGACTTCTTAGGTTCATTTTTATTGAGTTATGACTAAGCTCTTATTACTGGCGATTTTAACATACATATTTGCTGTGCCTAGCCAACGATTTCCTTGCCCTAATTGACTCTTTTAACCTTACACATCTCGAAACTTCCGTTTTTATCAAAAGTTCTAGAGAAAGCCGTCTTTCTCCAAATGCAGGCTTACTTAGTTGCAAATAATATTACTGACAAATACAGTCTGGCTTTAAGCCACACCATAGCACTGAAACGGCCCTGCTAAGAGTCTATCATGATCTTCTTGTATTTGCTGACTCTGGTCGCCCTGCCGTTTTAGTTTTATTGGATCTGTCTTCAGCCTTTGACATGGTTGATCATAATATTCTCTTGAGGAGGCTAGAGAGCATGTTGTAGGCATCAAGGGTTCTGCCCTTAACTGGTTTAACTCTTACCTCACAGATAGATCCTTCTCTGTTGTGATGGGAGGATACTCTTCCTCTGTTGCCCCTCTCTGCTGTGGTGTGCCCCAGGGGTCTGTATTGGGCCCTTTATTATTCTCTTTGTATATGCTACCCTTGGGCTTCATATTTGGAAAAATATAATATTTCTTATCACTTTTACGCTGATGACATTCAAATTTATTGTCAACTGACTGATGATTTGTCAGCATCACTGAACTCTCTGTACGATTGACTGAGAGAGGTTAAAGATTGGCTGTCAGATAATTCTCTCATTTTAAATGAGAAAAAAAACTGAAGTTATGGTGTTCGACAGCCATATTCCTCGAGACCAGCTTGTTGCCCTGCTGGGGCCCTTAGCTAACTCTCTCTCTGATTCTATACGTAACCTGGGTGTCTATTTGGATAGCTCCTTTAAGCTCGATAAGCAAGTATCATCTGTAGTTAAATCTGTTTTTTGTTTTGTTTTTTTCCAACTGCGCCACATCTCTAAAGCTAAGCATTATATACCACACAGGGACCTGGAAAAACGTATCCACGCTTTTGTGACCTCCAGGTTAGATTATTGTAATTCTCTCTACTGTGGTCTCCAAGCCTTCTCTCTTCGAAGGCTGCAACTCGTTCAGAATGCTGCGGCTCGCCTTCTTACTGGAGCTAGAAAATTTGACCCTATTACTCCGGCTCTTGTTGATCTACACTGGTTACCAATCAAATATCGCATTGAGTTTAAAATCTTGCTACTCACTTTTAAAATCCTGAATAACATTGCGCCCAGCTACCTCACTGACCTCCTCAATCTGTACACTCCTTGTCGGCCATTAAGATCATCAGGTCAATTACTCCTGGCCCAACCCAAGTTTAGACTGAAGACCAGAGGCGATCGTGCCTTTGCTTCAGCTGCACCCAACCTTTGGAATAGCCTCCCTGCTTCTATTCGAGCCTTGGACTCAATCCAATCCTTTAAATCAAGATTGAAAGCATATCTATTTGACTTGGCTTTCAGGACCAGTTAATACCCTTTTAAATCTTTTAAACTTTAAACTTTTAAATTGTTTACATTTTTTATTAAATGTTATTAAATTTATTATCTTATTATTAATTTTACTGCTGTTTTTGTCTTCTTAGTGGATTTTGTATTTATCTAACTCTTCTGGTCTGTTAGTGCCTCTATCCTGTCTGTGCTAGTGCCCGATTTGTACCCTGTTATTGACTTATGTTGATTTTCCATATTACTGTGAAGCCCTTTGGTGTGCCTTCAGGTTTTAAATGTGCTATATAAATAAAACTGTATTGTATTGTATGAAATTCTGTTATCCGGGGGGCCCGTGCTCTCTTCTATCTCACACCTCTCTCTTCCTATTGTTGTCGAGGCCAACTGAATAAAAAAAAACAAAAACCCTTGAGTCATTCCAATTATGATCCTCAATAAAACACATAATAGAGTCTGTATAGAATTTCCTCCTTTGTAGCATCAAAGGGAGTGCAGGAAATGTGATGTGAACAATGTAAGCGCTTCTTTGGATCTATAAGATTAGTTTATTATATGGAGGTCAGGGGCTCTTATTTCTGCTTTTCATCCTGGATTCTCCCTCTGTCGCCTTCCCCCAGCATATCTTGCAGACTTGACCCGTACCGTCTTTCCTTTTATGTGTCTAATATTAATTTAAGTGCTGTCCGTCTCCTACGACAGCGCAGCCAAGTCAAAGCCAGTTGTTGCGGAGCCAGAGATTCACGGCGGCCAGTCTTTGGAAGGCGTCACAGGCTTCTTGTTGCTGATGTCAGAGGGACTGATAAATGCCCTCGAGTCCGCCCATGGTCCCGAACAGGCTAATCAGGTTAGCAGATTCATTCTGATAAGCTACTTTCACCTCATTTATCGTCATTCCTTCCTCTTCTTCCTTACTTTCACTAATATTTTTTTCTTTCGAGTTTTGTTTTCTTGCCTAGTTTGAGTCTATTTCTGTTTCCTTTATTCTCCTAGGCTCCTTTTTCTGTCCTTAGGTCTAATCCTTTCCTTACTTCTTCCACTCTTACATTAACCCCGCTGTCTATTGTAGGAAATTGTTGCCATGGTAGCAGCAGAGCTAGCCCAGCAGACCAGTCTGGAGGCGGTGGCTCAGTCTGTGGTTGATCGGGTCAAGCGGCTTCACCACGATGTGTTCGTGTCCGGCCGTCAGAGGGCGACTTACTGCTCTCGACACGAAGACATGACCCTGCTCATCCGCACGCTCAACTACCCACTGGCTGATGCAGCGCTCACGCCCACGCAGGGTAGGATCTGGCATTTAGGCATTGATTCATATCTCAAGGAAAGCACGTCTAAGAAGCGGCCTTCTGCTGTAGCTACACCAACACAGTTTCCTCATTTAAAACTTTAGCGAGTTAGTCACATTAGAATGCATTATTCATACTGTACCGTTAAAAAAAGGCTCCTGACCTCAGGCACAAGTGTCAGGCGAAGGATTTTGCATGATTCCCCATACAAGGAATATCTCCGGTTTACTTCCCTGGTTGTCTGCCGCTTTCCTGTGCAGGTGTCTGTCTTTGTTGCTATAAACATATTAACTTCTGTTTACTTTACCCTCATGTGTTTGAAAAGCAACATCATGAGGTGGCATGAAGTGGCTCATGCCCCAGGCCAGTCTCTTTGAAGCAAGACTATCTAGGGTCCTTGTTTGTGTTTGTGCACTTGGCTTGTCCTTCCTGTGCTTCTGCAGGCGTTCTTTGGTAGGATCTGGTTTCAGCCGCCGTGCAAGGTTGATGCCGGACATCTTGTTCTTGTCCTTACGAGGTTCATTGAATGTTAAATAAAAATTTTAACCGAAGATCAGATAAAATTTTTATATTTGACGATTGTGCATTGGCATTTGTATCAGAAGAGGGAGCAGTGTATCAGTGTGATCCCAAAGCATCGGATCATAGTTATTAGATACCCAGTTTAAACTCAGACCGGTTTCCTGGAAAATAATCAGAAAATAACATCTGATCCTTGAGTAGAGCTGTTAAAAAGAATATCAAATAGAGCCTAAACAATCAGGCTTTTGAGAAGAATATCGGGTTTACTCCCAGAGCCAGGACCTTTGCTTTTCTAAAGTCCTTGTTGAAATTAGTTGGCGGCTCACAAATATACATGACTCAGCTTTCTTCTACTTCTTCTTTCAGGCGGCCGTATCTGTCCCGTGTCTGTGCCCTACTCAAACAGCCAGAGCACCAGTAAAACCAGTGTCACCCTCTCGCTGGTCATGCCCTCACAAAGCACCCTGACCAATGGAACCAACACGGCCTCCACCCTGGAGGAAGGCACCCCGACACCTGGGTAAGCCTGCATTGTCTTGAGTCCCTGCCTGCTCTGGGTCCTCACTCCTTCTCCCCTGCTGGGCATACTTTGAATTAGCCTCTTTTTCACTTTGACGCACCTCTGCCCTGTTTTTGTTTCATAAGCTCAATTTTAACTCCCTTGTTTGCACTGCTGTGGGGCAGATCCTCTGTGCGAGCTTTGTTCTGCTTTCACTCTTCACTCCCTGCTGTTAGGTTTATTTTTGCTGTCTTTTAAATAAGCAGAAAGTCCTCCCTCACATGCTATACTTATTTTGAGTCTTTAGGTCTTATTTTCACACACCCTTGTGTTCCTGCACTGCTATGCTTATTTATATGTTAGCATGGCTTTCGCTCTGCTGTTGCTGTTGGGATGGCACGCCATGATTAATTTCACTTGACACTCAGAAGATAACACGTGCAGATAAAATGTATTTTAAAACTCCACTTCCTCATTCCACAGCTTGTTTCTTTTGTTTTGCTTTTCTTTATTTTTAAATGTCAGTGTAGAGATAGAGATAATGCAGGTGCCTGTTAATACTTTTTCCAAGAAATTGAGTGTTGTAGAACAAAAGCTGCTTAAATGTCCTCAGTCCTGCTGCCACTGCTGGCTGACGGGGACAAGCAGTCCCGCACAAGCTGTGCAGCAGAGATGAATGAGATGCAGACGGAAAAGAGTTGTGTTGCACCAGCGCAGAGGGGTTGCACTGCTGAGAGACTGAATACGGGTACAGACTATAGGAATATAGATCTGGATCATGTCAGGTGGAACAGCTGGAACTGCATACCAATTTGGGAATACTGACAGACAGAATTTATAATAATGCTTATATTTATGTTCCAGAGCAGTCTATGTGGACTTGATCAGCCAACAAAATACCTGTAACCTGTACCTGCACCTCACTGTAACGTAGCATGATGAAGCAGTTTCCTTCTTCTTTTTGGGACTCATGCGTTAGTACATGTGCTGCACATGCAACAGCATGCTGAACAGTCTGAATAAGAATTATAGTTCTGTCATTTCAAATTAGATTTATTTTGTTTGGACTTTTTGCTGTTTTTGGTTTTCTTTCAGTTTCAGTTGTTTTCCTGAGGGAGTTTGATAATTTAATGTAGTTTTTACAACTTTTATATAGCGCTTTTTTATTCTAATTAGGCAAAAAAAAAAAAAAAAGAAAAAAAAATATATATATATATATAAAACTAAACTACAAAATAAAACTACATGTCGGGAAAAACATTTTAGTTCACTAACATTTACACACACACACACATATGTGTGTGTGTGTGTGTGTGTGTGTGTGTGTGTGTGTGTGTGTGTGTGTGTGTGTGTGTGTGTGTGTGTGTGTGTGTGTGTAAATGTTAGTGAACTAAAATGTTTTTCCCGACATGTAGTTTTATTTTGTAGTTTAGTTTTAGTTAACTCCAATAACTTTGGTCTGACCGCGGCCTTTGTCAGGTTGTAAATTTAAAGGATTTGCTCAGCTTCTTTTGGTGGCTGACTTATTTTTAAAAACCTAGTTAGAACCAAAACACTTGGGGTGGAAACATCACTCTAGAAGAGCAGAGTTTGATGCCTTTAATTTTAACTGCAATTATTTTCCAATTTTTGTCCAAATCTTTTTCTTTCTTTTTTTAAAGTTGCATATTTAGATGTGCTTACACATATTTACTTGGATCAGGATGTCAGTGCACTAGATCTTGTTTCCTCTACCAAACTTGATGCTTCAGTTCCATCATTTCTTAGCACCTTCTCGGATCCCGTCATCCATCATCGGCACACTCATTATGACATATTTATAGTCAAGGTCAACATATAGTGTCAGAAACAACAGCCATTTATAACTGATTTACAGTGGTAATACATGTTATTGACGTTTATGACTTAGATCTGCACTCTGCCCTAAAACGTTCTTGTTGAGCCACAGAGGCTATTTTTTCTCCTCATGTAAAACTCTTTTGCTGTGTGCATAGGTGGTAATTGTGCTTTGTTAATTATATATGTGCTTACTGGAATGCACGGATGATTGACAGCCTCTCCTAGCATACCTGAAGTGTGCACTTGCCTTGTCAGACTACTTGCTCAAAACCGCCTGCTTTATAAAGTGAGCGAGCATGAAGAGCTCTCTGTGTGCGAGTGCATTTCCTAAACGTTCCCGCTGCTTTGATTGATACAAGTGCACGTTTTGATTCTTCCCTTTGCATCGTCGTCCTCCAAGATTGTTTCTTCAGCTCTTCTTCCTCTATGATTTCCACTCTGCTCCCGTCTGTCACTCGCCGTCTGACTCACAGCCATATTTCTCTTCCTCTTGGTTCCCAACTTGCCAATATCCATCCTGTGCCCTTCACTGTGTCCTTGCCTCTCCGTTTTCCGCTCCTGCAGCACGTTTCACCCCACTACCAGCCAAGCTTCCGTCAACATCCTACAGCCCATAATTGAACTCCCTCTTTCCCCTCTTTTTCCCCTCTCGCCCCTTCCCCCCCTCCCCTCCTCCACCTCCCTCCTTTCTCTTTCCACCATGCCTCGTCCTGCTCGGCCTCTCCCTTCATCCACCTCTCTCCTTTGTCTCTCCACTCGTGACATGGACCTCTTCCCCTCCTCTTGGTGCTTCTCATCCTCTTCCTCCTCTATTCCAACCCTCATACCTGTGTCTTCCTCTTCCCTCATCCTCTCCAACCACCCACCTTTCTCCTCCTCCTTCTGCTCCTCCACGCTCCCCAGCAGTCAGAGCCCCACAGCCACTCTGCAGTCCACCAACACCCAGACGCAGAGCTCCAGCTCCAGCTCAGGAGATGGAAGCCTGTTCCGCCAGAGAGGGAGTCAAGCGGCGCAGCCTGACGAGACGGGCAGGGTCCCACCCTACGTGGACTTCAGTCAGTTTTACCGACTGTGGGGGAGCGACCATGGCGATGGCCAGAGCATGCAAGGAGGCCTGGGACCGCAGTGAGACCCACTGGAGTTCCCAGCAAAGCTGACACATGGATTTTTTTAAAGGGACAAAGATTTAGGGACGTGATGGGACGTCTTATAATATGCTGTTAATGTAATGTTACTACATATAAGTGACCTAAAGGTGCATGGGGATGAACTTCTCAACAGAAGTTGAAGACAATGAAATGCTGGGAAAACATTGTCACTTCACTCCAAATTGATGTTTGGTCATTTGTAAAAGACAAAGGTGAGTGAGTGAATCCATGTAATCCAGATTGACAAAATTATTTTCAGATGTAAAGGCACCAAAAGGGGAATCTCATGGACTGGGGAGCTTGTGGAGCTGTGAGTTATTATATACTGTAAGGCCTTAAAACTGAATAAATGAATGCTTTATAAAGTACTGTTTAAGTTGTAATGACAGTATATCTCCAGATTAATTCCCATCAGCTTTCATTTTCCCAAAGAGTTCTTCAATAATTCGTTGCTTTGACGTCCTGACCTTCGTTAAAGACCTCAACGGTCTGCTTATACGGTTGTTATGGCAGCAAGTAATGTAACTAGCGGTCACACTGCATCATTGTGTTGTCATTTCTACACAGCTCAGAGGTCTATTCAGGGATTGACAGTTTAGAATATAAACACAACATGTACAGCAGGGCTTATTAGGGATTTCATTATGATATTACAACCAGCTACCAGCTGGGACTGAAGCTGGTAATAAATAACTTGCTTTAAAGTGGACCTATGATGTTTTTTATCTACCACGAGTACTTAAAGTTGTGACGCTGTGTAAGATGTAAATAAAGATGAATGAATTTGGAAATGTCATAGACCCATATTTTATCACAATAGAACACAGTAAAAAATAGCAACTGTTTCAACTGAAAAAAGATAATTACCATTTTAGAAAAAATCTTAGCTCAATTTGGATTTGATGGCAGGGCCATGTTCACCACTGTGTAGCATCTGTTCTTTTGACAGCAGACCCTAAATTTTGGAAAACTGAGGAGAGCAGCTGGACTTCTGGCAGACGAATATTGTCCCATTCTTGTCTGATGGAGGATTCCAGCTCGGGTCTGCTTTGTTCTGTTTTGTTTGATCATGTGCCACTTGATTGTTGATGAAAGGTCAGCACCCAAACTCGTCTACTACAAAGCCATACCGTTCCAATGGCTGCAGTTTTGCATTGTCTTTCTGAGCCACACAGTCCTTCCCTGAAAAAGGGGGTCTGGATGGGACCATATGGTGCTCTAGAACTGAGCACTGGTAACAAGCTAGATATTGTATCTGACCTCAGAACAGTTGTCTGCTTGGCCTGAGTCCATTTTAAATGAGCTTTGGCCCAGAGAAGACAGCAGTGTTTCTGGATCACGTTCACATATGGCTTCTCTGCCTGACAGAGATTTAACCTGCATTTGTGGATGGCACAGTGAACTGTGTCCACAGGCAGTGACTTCTGGAAGTGTTCCTGAGCTCGTGCTAGTTTTAATGCAGTGCCGCCTGATGGCCCAAAGATCAGAGACATCTGGTATCGTTTTTGGCCTTGTCCCTTACACACAGAGATTTCTCAAGGTGTTCTGATTCTTGTGATGATATTATGTACTATAAATCATGAGATACTAAAAATCCTCACAGGTTGACGATCATCTGAAATCTTTTTCTCAAGATGATGCAAATGCAGGTGAACCTCTGCCTCTCTAAGACTCTTTGTACCAAACAGTGTTTCTGACCTGTTGGCAAATAACCAAATTAGCTGTAAAATATTCCTCCAAGCTTTTTACTCTCACTTTGACGTTTGTTGCCCAACCTTTTTAACCTTTTTGCTGCAATCAATTTAAACTAAGCTAATAGAGTTTTTTTTAGATATATATAAAAGGTTGTTTTTCCTCAGTTCAAACATTTAATTTGTTTTCTGTGTTCTGTGGTTAATAAAAATACTGGTTTATGAGATTTGCTAAACATTGCTTTCTGTTATTGTTTACATTACAGACAGTATCCCAACTTTTTGGGTTTGTGTGTGTATATATGCACATTTTTAAAATGCAGGATACACGAGTTTCTGATAATGAGGCCCCTGTATGTGTAAGTTACTGACAACTGTTGCTAACAACCAAAGCTCTTTAGCATCAGCCATGAGCACATTTAGTGGTGATGTATTTTAAGACACGCTTTACGTATGAGAAATAGGTAAGCTGGACCATAATTACAGTTTTGAGTCTCGGATACGAAGTGTGGGCCGCTCCATCAACATGACAAGGAACAGGAAGATCCCTGACTCTCCAGCAGCTTCGTGGGACATTGATAGATGGTGGGCATAGTGACTGTAGAAGCAGCACACTGTGCTCGCAGTGCATTGAAGTAAACACTGATGTGCAGCGGTGTGATGGGTAAGGCTGGGGAGGATCTAGAAGAAGAGCTTAGTGAGATTAGTGGAGTAAATGGAGCCATCCATAAAAGTCAAACTGAGCCATTGCTCTTTGCTTTATTGTCCCGTGTCGCCATGATGTCAGACTAAACAATAAGACGTTGCTTGCAAACCTGAAAGTTTAAAATTAAAATGTTCATCTTAATCCAACACTGTTGGAAATCTTTTTTTTCTCTCCATCTGCTTTGTATTTCAGGATATACAGACACTTGGCTGACTGCAACTCTGCGTGCCTCTGATTTCCTGTTTTACAAAATTACTTTCAGAGAGCAGGAGGGGCTCTTCGAGCCGAGAAAAGCTTCACATTCTTTCACATATTCTGTCAGTGTCAGATGTACAAATATGCAAACTGTAACTGCGCGGCACTCTGGGGTACTGAGGCCGTGAACCCTTTCCCAGAGAGTCTTACCTAATAGCTGAAAATTCTCCAGCTAGGAGACTTGAAATGTCTTAACGTTGTGTCGTTGTGCGAGTCTGATAGAATTAAAAACGTTAGTACATTTATCATCATGCAGCTTATTTTGCACAGCCCCCCTTCTTGGAAGTCAGGATGTTATCTCTGCCTAAATTAACTTCACACTGTTATGAAGCTCTAATTGGTTTAATCAGAGAAGTGATTAGAACACGAAGAAGCAATAAATGGAAGAAGAATCGTGTTGCATTAAACCCTCAAGTCACAAGTTCAAACTGTACCGCAGCAGAGTGCTCGGTATCAAAGCCAACGCAGGAATGTTGCTAATTGCTCGTTTAAAAGCTCATTTTCATGGAAATGTAAAAAGTTCAAGCTGGCAATGAGACTTCTAAATGATCTTCACTGCACTCTGCTTGAAGCCTCTGTTTGTTCTTATGGATGCACTTTGAAAGCTTTGCTCACATAGCAGTCAACAAATATCTGCTCATCTTTCCATTCACGTCGATCAAAGCCCCAAAAGTCCTGTAGGAGGGTCCGGTTTTATGTGTATAAAGCCAAATCACATCAACAGTCGCCTCAAGGGCAGCCATGTGCCACGACTGGTTTGGGTCCTCGTCAGAGAGGTGATTCGGACGCTAACATTAAATGAAATCCTGACTGGAGGGGCCATATCAGTGCAAAACTAAGCAGGTGTACACGCCTCGCTAATGAAGTGCTGACTGACTTTAGGAACTCTTTAACAAATATTATTTACTTCCATGTTAAATATAGTTATACAGCTGCCATACCTATTGTATGAAAAGTGTTTTGGCTTTGACTAGTGAGTAGTTAAATATAAACTCACTGGCCAATGTTGGATCAGACCAAGCATCAGAAAAAAAGTGATTTAAGTGATTTTGCATCTGACATGGTTGTTGGTGCCAGAGTCTGAGTATTTCAGGAACTGGGATTTCCAATCACAGCTGTATCTAGAGTTTACAGAGAATAGTAAATAATTCTGGAAATATGCAGCAAGGGGCATTTCTCTTAGTAAGAATGTTTTGTTGATGGCAGAGGTCAGAGGAGAATAGCTAGAGAGGAAGGAACAGTAACTCAAATGACCACTTTTTACAACAGCTGAAGACCACAACCCGGTGGCAATTACATAGCATCAACTCAGTGCATTTATACATGTAGAGCAGCAGAAAACTGGCGCTACGATTCACACAGCCTCACCAAAATTGAACAACAGATCAGAAAAATGTCGTCTGGTCTTATGAGTCTCCTGAGCTGCTGCAACCCTCAGATATCAGGAGCAGAATTAGGTGTAAATAACATAAAGGCATTAATCCAGCCTGTTTTGTATCAGTAATTCAGGCTCTAATGGTCTGGGGGATATTTTCGTGGTACACTGTGGGCCTCTTAATGCTACATCATTTGAACACCACAGCCTATCTGAGTGTTGCTACTGACCATCTTCTGATGGCTGCTTTCAGCAGGATAACACACCGTTGTCACAAAGCTCAAATCATCTCTGAGTGGTTTCTTAAACATGACGCTGAGTTCACTGTGCTCAAATGACCTCCACAATCACCATATCCCAGTACAACAGAGCACCGATGGGATGGAACAGGAGATTCACATCTGCAGCAACTGTGTGATCCTATCATGTCAATATGGATGAAAGTCTCTAAGAGATGTTTCCAGGACTGTTTCCAAGAACCGAGGCAGTTCTGAAGGCACTAGTGAGGTGCACCTAATGAAGTGGCCATTTCTTCTTCCTATCATATATCTCTGACAAAAAAAGTGGTTTTCTAAATTTATGTATAAGGTTACAACAAAGACCCACTTCATGAATTCATATCTGACTAATGGTCACATGTCAAATTCCTGTAACACAACCTTCTGGTCCGCAGGTTTTTACACGCCGTTATAGATTAGAAAACAAGCTTTCCCGATTCACCACTTAAAATTATGAATCAAACCACAGACATATATTGATTATGTACATTGATTACTTTGCAGCCAACCTTTAAAACTCTTGCTTTGTCTTCCAGATGATTCTTACACTCCCTGTACTTGCACATTTTAATTTGTTAATGCTAATAAAGTTATTGATTTTCTTCGCCGGAGGAGTGCATGCTGATATCTTTGGTGGGGAAAAAAAAACTTGCATGCTTTTTCTGAATAATTTTCCTCTTCTTGGCTCTTGTTTTTCTTCCATCTTCAATCACAATTAGCTCAGCGAATGTAATCCAAACAAATTTCAGTTTCTTTGTGGATCTCAATAGATTCCTCGTGTGGACTTTCGGACTCTGGACGAGCTTCATTCTTCATTTCATGCCATGAGTGTTATTGGCATTTTGCTACTTTACTATACAATCAACCATTTTTATTTATTTTTTGAATGTCAGACCCACATCACAGTGCATACTGTGTCCCTTTTGCTGCCGCTGCTTTGCTGAAGAAGCAACGTACTGTGTCGTGTAAAATATGACCGACTGTGTTGTTTGATGCGGTTGCAGGATGAGCCAGATGTAGGCATGTGTGGCCTTGGAGGATGACAGCTGTTCCTTTCTGAAATAATTCATCCACTTTTTTCTCAGCATATATAAGCAATATTTGTCTGCTTTAGTGACCCAAGGTTAGCTCCTTGTTGTCGAGTTTCTAATGTCTAGGTCTTAGCCCAGCTGTACCTGTGAGTCTTGGGGTGACAGTAGCAGGGTCTCATACACCCATGTTTTATTAATTGTCGACTATAATAAAACAAATTTGTCAAATTTTTCATTTGATGGTGGGCCAAATTGTTGAAAGTTAACCCCAGGACTCTTCTAGTCCAAAGCCATGCTTTTATATGAGATGCAGCATGTGGTTTTGTTATTGTCTTGCTTAAGACTTCACAAGGCCCACCCTGTAAGAGACATTATCTGGATGGGAGCAAATGTTGCTCTAAAACCTGTTTATGCCTTTCAGCAATGATGGTGCCTTTCCAGATATACAAGCTGATGGAAGCGTTTCAGAACTGACCTCGGATAACAAGCCCAATTTCCATGTTCCCAGGAAATAATTTCACAATTTATTCATCTAACTAGAGTTTTCCCCTTTGCTTCAGTCCATTTTAGATGAGCTTTGGCCCAGAGGAGACAGCGGGGTTACTGCATCGTATTAACATAGGGCTGCTTCTTTGCATCACAGAGCTTTAACCTTGTGGTGGCACCACAAACTTTGTCACAGAATAATGCTTGTTTTTACAAAGATCACAGGCAGAGATCGTATTTTGGCACTATTTGTCTCTTTCACAGAGATTTCTCCACATTCTGTGAATCTTTTGATGACATTATGTATTGCAGATGATATTCAGTGTCTTCACTTGCAGAAGAAATATGTTCCACCCTTTGTAGAGAGTTTTGAACAGAGGTGAACCTCTTCCCATCTTTACTTCTGAGAAACTGTCCTTCTCTTAGATGCTCTTTTTATACCCAATCATGTGATTGACTAAGAACCTAATTACGCTTGTGTAGCAACATTAAAGCCAGAGAGCAGCAGAATGTGCGGACGCTTAAGAAAGCGAAGAGAAATCGATGTTTCAAAGCTGAATTCTATTAAAGTTTATAAAAATGCTTTTAAAGGCACAGAAACCTTATTAAGGAAACGCATAACGTGTTAAAACACAGATGTACATGAACAGATGGTGTAACCAGACCTCGTTTTAATCTGTAGTTAAATCAACTTTAAACTATGAAGCAGCAGGTCTCAAAAAACAGGAAAAACTTGTAGAACATTGAGCCATGATTCATCATTGTCAACACCTTGTTTCTATTGAAAGCTCTGTGTGTAAAAAGTGGAGCCAGTGAGGAAACGACTGTAGTCTGCATTCTTTTTTATACCAAGAGGGAGGCGATTCCTCTGGATAATAAAGAAAAAGGTTTTATAGACATTTATGGTAAAACAAGCCTTTGACTCCCTTTTTATGAGGTAAGGTAGGCAAGTCAGTCATTTCTGCACTGGCTCCATTTTTCCCTCCATCCTTTACATACAGAGTTTTTGGAGGTTTATTCTTTTTAAACTGTCAGTGTGAACAGGTGTCTGCATACAAGTTTTACTTCAAGTAGTCTCAGCAATTCGACATAAAGATATGTGCAGTGCTTACGCAGTTATCTTAAAAACAAACCTTTTCAAGATCATCTGATAAAAGTCAGTCAAAAGTGCTGTAAAAAAAAAACAAGGTGTTGACATGTTTTTGAGTCAAAATACGTGACAATCGATAGTTTTGTGTTATTTTTGTGTTGTTGTTTTTATGATTCCTGCAGCAGTAGCTTAACGTTGATTTAACTACAGATAAAAATGAGGTCAGGCTACCCCATCTGTTCAAAAACAGAGTACTGTAAAATTAAATGAAGTTAAGAGGCAAACCCTGGTTATAGTGTGAGTCGGTTGATAACCATTAACCATTGTGCAGTAGATCAAATATGTTTTCAACCCTCTTCTTTCTGTAATTCAGCATTTTAAAAAAAATAGAAGAGCAGTAACTGTCACCACAGCACATCATACCGTGTCCTCAGGTTTTGTTAACATTCTCAGGCATGGTGTTAAACAGTGACTTGATAGACCATCACCACGTGGGTGTGTTTAGGGCGTAAGCAAAACCACTGGAGTGTAATATTTGCTGTACTTTGTGACCAAGGAGATTGCAGAATGCTGTGTTTGTTCAGCCCACGCTCACCTGATACTTCTCACCTTTAATGGAAGAGCTCATTACCTGCCTGGAAAAAAAAAAAAGAGAGCACAACAGACAGGACGCTGTCTACCTGATCCTGGACCGCTGACTGTGGCTGCGAGAAGCAGGAGAAAACTGGGAAAGGTAAACATGCACCACTTTAATATTTAAAAACGCCGCAAACTGAAATATCTATGTGGAGGAAAAGCGGAGAGCTGTTAGTCCGTGTGTTTAAAAAGATGCAGCCGTGACAGCACGTCTGCCACTATTTTGATAGCGTGAGAAAGTTCTGTGGTTTTTATTCTGTCAAGCGTTTTGAAATGCTTCCTGTGTGCTGTAATGAAGTCTGACACTTTTGTCTCTCAGAGTAAACGACACAGCAAAACCTGCTCGTTCAGAGTGTGCTGATGAACACAAAGGGGGAAAAAGTCACTGGAAGTATGGAAGAGCAGAAATTAGTCCTCAGTTTCTCTTTCCGCCCTTTTGTCTCCCCACTCGTAACGTTTCCCTCGTAATCAAACAGCCCCGAGCAATAGTGATAAGCAAGCGCAGGAAGCGTTTCCCAGTCAGCAGTAATCTCCTACACATTGAACACATTACAAATCCACCTACAGATGACTGACTTCCAGGTTTTACGGGACCCTAACCACACCCTGGCTCCATGAAAAAAACAGAAGCAATTAAATGCTTCTCTTCCTGTCTCATAAAGCATTGATCTTTCCCTTGTATTTGGTTTACACACTATATCCGTCTGGAAAGTCCAGTGCTCTCGCTCTGTCTCCATATCCAGATTCCTGTCGCCCTAAAATTGTATCCAAGGAAAACTTGGAACAAAGGTGTCATCTGAGAAGAGTCTTTTGCTGAATATTTTATCCTGTGTGTGTTGCCTTGGGTGCAGACATTCTAGGAAACTTCTGTGAAAATGAGATGCGTGTTGAGAACTGGATCTTTGTTTGTCCCGTTTCTTTTAAACTGAGACTTTTCTGGCTTTTCTATATTTACAGAGACTGTTTTGTTCCAGTTTCATGAACCGTTTAAATCTGCTGGTATAAAGGTGTGATTGTGTTCTGGATGTGAGATGGAGATTAAATGACTATCTGGTTCACCCGGTAGATTTTCCTCTGGAAAGGCACGCTGGTGTTTCTCCTGTTCTGTGCTCATGTTAGAGCCCTGAACGCGTTCTGTTACATGCAGAACTTCCTAACATCGACCAGGATAGCAGTGACCTGGTTTGGTTCAGACTTCTCACTTATTTTCGGAAAGCTGAAAGGAATTATTAATAACTATAAGGCCAAAAGATAACATCTCATAGTTCCTGAAAACACTTGTTTCATTCATGGCTTAAAACAGAGCCTAACCCTAACCATACCAGTTTTTCCAGCGACTTGCAGAAAGTAACCAGGTTAACACAGTTTTGCTGATGTTACATGGTAAGGCACAAGGGTCAAGACATATATATGTTTTTCCAGAGACAGTTTTAGTGCAGTGAGCATAAAATAATCCCTGAAATCAGCCAACGTACCCATGATTGACCCAGATGAATCAGAGGGTGTAGCTTTGGGTACTTTAACAGAAGCTATGACCCCGACAGCAGAGTGACAGTATGTGTCAGATCTGCTTTGGCTCTAGCTATCATTAAAAGCATCTTCATAATCCTGCTTCGTGAGACAGGACAGACTTCTGGTGTGAGCCATAAAAAAAAAAGTGTCGCACTCAGACTGCTGACAGGCTGATATCAATATTTAAAGTGCAGACACAGTGTAGGTCTCTAACCCCCCTCCCCCCACCCCACAGTGGCTGCTGATTGCTCAGAGGGCGAACAAAGTGAGGCTTTGAGGTTGAAGATCTCAGGCTGTTATGAGGGATGTTACGCTCTAGGGGGCTTAGCATCCAGCTGTATTTACTGTATCACTAATAAGCAGAGATGTTGCCAACTTCACTGGCTTACTGATACAGACACTTGTTAAAAAGCAATGGATCACAGGCTATTTAAAATCTGAACCATATCACAGCTGCCAAATAACACAAAGTTGGGGAGATATGTAAATCCTTTGTTACACCTGCTAGCGCCAGGCAGATGTACAAAGGATGAAATACTAGCTGACTTTAGATCTCTCAGGTGTTCCTTTCAAAAACCCTGGACTAAATTTGTGAAGGACAGCGGGCTTTGTTTATCCACATGAAGTAGAAACCAGAGGGCAGCTTCTGATGCTTGACAGCATCGGTTTGTATAAAAACGTTTGCGTGATCAACTCATTGAGCCTCTTATTATTGTAACTCACAGCTTCGATTGCTGTAAGGCATCTACACACCGGACGTGTAAGATTCATGAGAAAATTCATGGGTTCAAAATGTTTTTCTGACTCACCTGTTGTTAATGCAGCTGTTTACACCCACTGAGTAAACGTTTCCAATTTTTCACATGCAAATAAAAAGATCTGACCAATCAGATCACTGCAATCTGGCAGTGACTGGCAACAAGTGGACTCGTAGATCAAAGTGCGCACTGCTACTTATATAGACATAAAATAATACTGTTTTACCAGGCGCTGCTCTCTGGACAATCAGCTCTCTACCTGCTCTGGTGCTAACTCTGATAACAACAGCTCAAACTACCTCACTGACATTCTGATTTACGTCTCTTTCTAAACGCGCTCGGCGTGTGAAGGTCTTTAGGCTACAGATCTACATTGAAGCGATGGCGGTCTCGGGTACTGAGGCAAACTTGTGCAACGTGAGCTTGTAATGTGCACATTAGGTGCATTAGAAATCACTTCCCCTGTTTCTGTCAGTCTTGAAAAGAACAAGCAGAGATGTTCTTTCTTCTTTAAGCAAGAGGCTTTCGGGCCTGGTCTCACTGCATGACTTCAGTGAAACCCTGAGTTAAGTTAAGCAATGTGACAAAGAGGAACATTCACCCCTCGGAGGTTGTTTCCTTTTAAGGGTCGGTGCAGTTTATTGTTCCAGTTTATTCAAGCATGCATAGCCACAAATAGCATGAATAGTTCTCCACCCTTTGCCACAGGCAGGAGGAGGACACAAGTTGGTAGACATGTTAGAACAATAACCAGCTTATTACAGATAGCCATTAATTTTTGCTAGATTAACTCTTACGCTTCACACTGTGTGCATGCAGGAATTTGACTTTTTCTCCAAAAAAACATTTGTGTTTGTTTGAGATTTACTTTGGTAAGCTAATTAAACCAATGGAAACTTTAGATATTTTATTTTTTTATTAGTTTTAAATTCTTTCTCTGATTTATTTATTTATTTTGCATGTAATGCGTCTTAATAGAGACGTGGGGATAAGGGAGGGGCTCGACGTGCAACGCTTGTCCACACTTGTTCGGTACCAGAGCCATGATGTTAGTAAAGTACAAACTATGAAGACTGTAGCTGACGATAACAATGGAGATACAGACTCACACTTTGTGTGCTTATTCTGACTACATCTGTCATTTCTTGGTGCAGAATAACTCAGGATGAACCAACTTTAGCTTCTGCCTGGACTCTCTTGCGTGGCACAGAGTAATCACAAAACCAGATAGACATGCTTTTGTTACATACTAGCGTAGAACATAATCGTGTCATTTAAAAAAATGTTAATGATACACAAATGTGTTTGCACACTCCAGCTCTCAGCAGATGCTAAACATTGCATTTGTTTGCCTGCTGATAGTCATGGTAGCAGACACTCTCTCCTCCTACCTACGCTCATATCCTGAGTGTAATTCATTTGCCATAAAGGGATAAAGAAACATAATCAGCACACTTACATTAAATCTGACCTGAAGCATCATTATTAAAGGGATTTTTAGAAAAAGAAATACATCGTCCCACGCCTTCAGCTCTTCCTCGTTTACTGCATACATCAAATTTGAAGTTTTGAAGTCTGCATATGTGCAAGCTGTGGCGTATAGAGGACCCAGATACAGGACGCAGAACACTAAATCAGAAGTGAGCCTTTGTTGTAGCTGATAGATATAAAAAAAATACACAAAGTCTACATAATATCTAAACATTGCCAAAACAAAGAAAAAACAAACAAGAAGACCAACAGAAATGTGCAATCTAAACAGGCAGAATGAGCACAGAGGCAACGATCAGCCAGAAGAAAGGAAGAGCACGACAAACACATGGGGAAGGGAATTCAGGATGCACGCACGCACACATGCTAAACACACGAAACACAGGTGCATGCAATGAGCAACAGGTGGAAGGAATGAGGGAATCAGGGGCCAGACAGGAAGTACCAGTAACAGTAACCTCCAAAATAAAACAGGAAGCCAACAAAAGAGACTGATAGAATAACTTTGGAGACAAAGAGGGACAATTGGAAGCAATGGGGAGATTGCTGCTACTCCTTCTACTACTACTAATAGTAAACATTATAATAATAAAAGGCAGTAGGATTAGAAATGAAAAGA
The DNA here is from genome assembly GCF_963969265.1 of Rhamphochromis sp. 'chilingali'. NCBI lineage: Eukaryota > Metazoa > Chordata > Actinopteri > Cichliformes > Cichlidae > Rhamphochromis > Rhamphochromis sp. 'chilingali'. Next base: position 34,030,281 of record NC_137948.1, on the reverse strand, counting down.
AAACAAGCCAGGGCGAAGGCAGGAATTAAAAAAACAGAGTAGGAATAGTTACGGATTAAAAATGGTGTGTGTGTGTGTGTGTGTGTGTGTGTGTGTGTGTGTGTGTGTGTGTGTGTGTGTGTGTGTGTGTGTGTGTGTGTGTGTGTGTGTGTGTAAAGGCAGGTGACACTGGGCAGTGTAGTGTATATGTGTTGGATTTGTTTGGGAAAGGTGCAGGTTTACATCCAGCTCTGCACTTAATGGTGCCTAAAGAGCCAAATATGGATTTGTCATAGCAGCAAAGCGGCCGTTCAGCTATCTAAACACATGTGTAATGGATAGTATTATACTGAACTGGGCCATCATTTTAACCCGCTCATGACTGAAAATCACATGTTATTACTTTAAAAAAATACTAAAACTGAGAGAAAAATTCCCTGTGTTCCACTTTTTCCACTATTTACACATAACCAGCTCCTAGTTCAATAACACTGAACGAATATAAGAGCTGCACCGTTTGCGTTTAACTGAAGGGCAACATTGCCCGAGGTGAGCTCCGAGTTACAACCTGCTGTTTCTCTGGCGCCCCCTTCAGGACATACATCACATTGCCTGACAGCAGTCGGTGTGTGTGTCTCCTCACACTGTATCCAACAACAGGGTCTGGTGTGCCTCACGGGGTCCCTGCTATATGGACATACAGTTTTCTTGCAGTTCTGCAGAAAAAAAGGGGGTGGGGTGTCGTAAATACAGGCAGCGTTTACAGGCGAGCTCTGCGTGGATCACAGGTGAGGTCACAGCAATAACAGTCTTATATGTTCCAGCCGCTGCACGGTCATATCTCATTTTTCAAATCTCATGATGGGCGCCCCCTCCGTCCCGCTGATAAGCAGCATAACGGGGGGAGGAGCTCTCTCCTCACGGGGCTCCTCCTTCCGCTCCCTTAGTTTTCTTCCACTTGCTCCCCCCAACGCCACCCACCCCCCCTACACACACACACACACACACGCACGCACGCACGCACACTCATCTGCACCTCCTCCTGCTCTTCGCAGCTCCGATCGAGAGGAATAGAGGGCAGATTATGAGAATATACGTGAACGCCGAGGAGTAGCGGGGGTTCTTCTCCTCCTGTGAGCGGAAAAGGCGTCGCGGAGGACGGGAGAGAGAGGGACGCATCGTGGACAGAGACCGAGGAGACGGAGGGAGGAGGCGACAGCGGCTCGTAAACACGACGGAAAACGGCAATCAGCGCGGCAGAAAGCAGCTATCACCCCCTCTATCTCCCGCCTGGCACCACCAGCACCATCGACACTAGTGACACCCCCGAGTCCCTTCGCATCATTCCGTCTCCATCCTATTTTTGTACGTTATTGCTGTTTGGCTTTTGCTTTCCGTGCCTCTGCTGTGAGTATCTGTGGGGCGAACCGCTGCTCGTGTCTGTCGGAGGAGCAGCATCAGGGGCTGAGCTAGGAGAGGAGGCTGTGAGCCATCACCCATAGGATCCCCCCGCCCACCCCCAGTCGGGTCCAGCTTGGGACGATTATCTGCACATCCGATCCGGCGGATAAAGGAAAAAAAACAAAAACAGCGAAGGCGAGATAACCGCACAGTAACCCGCCTTCAGCAGAGTGAGAGAGAGAGACCCCGGCCCCAGTTATCAGCCAGTCTCCAGCATCACCGATGCGATGGCATAGTGGCTTCTGCAGTGCAACCGACAGGCTCGACTCCGATCAGCAGGGCTCTCATCCACCATGACCCTCTGAAAGACATCCGGCACAGATGGGTAAGAGATGCTCCACTCTTTTTTTTTTTCTTTCCTGTTGTCTTTTCCCTTTATGTTGATTCCGGGATGTGGAGGTTGGGCGGGGAGTGTGCAGGGGTGGGATGGGCAGGGGCAGGTTGTGACGTGTAGAAGACCCCTGCCATTGCACTGAGCCCAGGGTATAAGACTGCAATGTAAGAAGGTGTGTTTGTGCCCGAGTCAGGTTGTGGAAGTTGCTGAAAACAGAAGAAGACAGGAGCAGATGTGTAGACATGATTGTTCCTTACTGGGTTCATTGGAAATGTTTTGTCCTGTGTATGTTAGACTTGATGTTCAAGCACCATGACAGGCTAGTCTGCTGGCCATTCTGGGCACTGGAAGGAGATGCGAAATATGTGCAGAGATGTATCAGCCTCAAAGAAGCAGCGATACAAGATGCTAAAGACTAAAGCTGAGGCTAATCGTGCTCATGTTTCACGTCAACAGAAGAACTCCTCTTAACAGGAAGAATGAGAGCAGAACCTCCGTAGAGGCTAATTTCAGCCGTTTCAAACACCTGAAACGATGGAAGCCGTGAGTCTTGTCACCGCTGCTCACAGCTCAGCGTAAAGTTCTCCCAGCACATGACCTTAGAGGTCTGAATCATCCTTTTCCAAGCAGCTGACTTCTGTTTGCGACAGCTGAGGCCTTCACTGAATAACTCTACTTTCCATGTCTCATCAAAGTGAAACCAAAACCAGAACACAACCTCTGCTAGCTGAATTCTTTTCTAATTTCCCACAGGAGTGAGTCTGCTGCTCCCTGACTGGTGCTTTGGGATATCCAACCCTGCTGCGGTGGGGGTGCGAGTACTACGGGGTTGAATAAGCTGATCCACCATTGAGCAGGCTTTGCGTGAGCTTGATCGAAGGTTTTGACTATTAGAGTTCTGTGGAAAGAAAACAGTAAACCTCTTCCTGTTTCAATACGTCAGCCGTTACTCTGGAGCATAACAATTAATCGGCTGTAGCTCCATTAGAGAGGCTCTGTGGTGCAACAATAGCAGACTGCACTACCTGGCAGATCCCAGGTGTGACTACACGAAGCGGTGCGTCAGTGATGAGCGCGCTCATTCAGTTCTCCGAGGATAAAGATGCTTCTTTTGGGCTTTTTCTTTTTTACAATGTCTGTTTAGTAACGACACAAATTTGAGAAGTTCTAAGTTGGTCTAAGCAGGTCTAAGTTGAATCCACAGTGAGATAGTGGGCTAACACTTCGACTTTTTCTGGCAGCTGTTTGGTACCAGATCAGTACCTGGCAGGGTGTAAAGAGAGCAGGCAGGAAATGAATTTGAGCTAGAGGGCAGCAGGAAGTTTCTCACCATGCTTACAGCTTACAGAAGGATTTCTGCTGCTGCGGTTGTCTGCAGTTATCACGACGTGCGTTCAAATGGTCCACCGATGTCCTAACAAACATCCCACAGCCCCACGTTTCAAACAGCAGCATCAACAAAGACCGTCTCTCACGGGAATGCTGGCCTTTTAACTTCACAGTTGATGCTGATGCTGAGAGACAGGGCCTCGTGCAAGAGTCTGTGAGGTGTGTGTGTGTGTGGTAACGGTGGTAGTGTTTGCAGGAGGAGGAGCAGAAACTGAAAGGGTTTGAAACACACTGCAGTCAGAATGAAGACGTGCAGCGAGCAAGACAGGGAGCGAACGGATGCACTGGATGACTAGTGAGGATGAGGGATTAGTACTCGGTAGGCCTGGGTGGAGAGAGCGGGGCCCTTAAAAACTGCCTGGACTCGGCAGATCCACCTGACCCCAACAGCTGAAGCTCGCATCATTTGCCAGATTTGATTAAGAGCACACTCAAGAGATTTCTCCCGCTGTCGCTCATACGCTGTGAGTTTCTCTTCAGGTCTGCTTTACTGGCACGTATAAGAGAGAGGAAACCTCAGATAAGGGAGTCGAAAACGTGAAGCGTGCCGCGACCGTTACGGGTAAATCCTAATCTGCCAAATCTCACGTTTTGTTTTTTTTTACCCTGCAAATGCAGGAACCCCTGACTTGTGTCTAACTCCTGACAAAGAGGCGAATAAGCGTTGAACCTGTCGTTTAAGGCCGCGAAACGCAGACCGACAGATGATTTGTCCTCTGTCTGTTTTTCCCAGCGGCAGCAGAAAACAAACTTCGCTGCTGGTCCCATCATCCGCCCGGTTTCTAATACGAGGAATGCTGAAGCTTTTTCAAAACGTGATCAAATTTTAGGTTATAGTATACACAAAACCTCTTCTCTGTAGTTCAATCAGCATGCATTCTTTCATCCTTTTCTCCTCTCATACAGTTTTTTCCTTAATGTGTGCCCTCTATCTTCCCCCGCCGCCACCCCCCCCAGCCTGCGACTCAGGTTGCAAGGCCGAAACAAATGGCTTTGCTGGCACACAGAGAGGCTGTCAGTTAAAATTGCCAGGGGTGATCTGGGTTTACGCGCCCAGATCAGCAGCCTTTTTCCTGTTGCACTACATCCTGTTTCGCAGGCTCTCCCTTTTCTTTTCTTCTTTGTTCTTCCTTTTTTTGTTAGGAAATCAGCTGTTAGTGCCAACTCGCCCAAGAGTCAAATGTCTTGTAATGATAATATTGCATTGACTGCAGATCAAGTTCGAGAAGGATTTTGACGCTCTCGAATCTCAGAAGGAAACGGCAGCCTCTCCGTTGCTTCTTGAGTCAAATGCGCTGAAATTTGTAATAAGAATTTTTTTTAAAAAGCGAGAATGTGTGCAGGAAACGGCCACAAACCAGTCTTGTTGTTATAAGCAGATGGAGGCGGACATCTGATATCCTGCAGTGTGCGAACGCCACTGAAGGACAGCAAAAGGGCAGTGAAGACAGATTTGCATGAACGAAGGAAAATCCCAAACAAAGCAAGAGCTGGCTGACTTTTGTTCACTAGGATTGGCTTTCTAGTATTGCAGTAGAGTGGATGTAAACACGGGTAGTGCAACAACCCACAAAACACACACAAAGGAATACTATTTTCAGAATTAGGGTGGAGCCACCTGCATGTGTTGCTTTAGCTGCTGGCAGTGGGTGTGCCCAACAGGTGTGATCATGTTAGTGCCAATCAGTCGCTCACCAAGTTAACAGAGCTTTGATTAGCACTCAGCATGAAGCAGGCCAGCTGCCTGCTGCCAGCTCTGTTCATGCGCTAACTCGCCGCCACCATCGTCACTTCCTGATGCCCAACAGCTGGCTGCACATGCAGCTGCTTCGACCTCTTGTTTTGTTTTTTTTCTACAGATTGCTTGAAAAGTTCCGCTTTTCTTGGGTTTCAGCCTAAGAAGTGAAAGCAAAAAGTGACAAATTCACAGTTCAGCGTGACCGTGTGTGAGGGCACAGAGCGGGTTGAGGTAAGAAGCCTGAAAAATGTTTGTGTGAATGCCTCCTCAGGCCCCCTTTTTAAAGTGGCCTGCAAGGTGGACCGGGGTCCAGAATGTTGCGCCGTTTAAGCAGAGCTGTTTTCAAAGTGATCTGAAACGGGTCTTGAAGGGATCTTTGAGAAACGCGTGCATGTGCAGTGAGGGGTGAAGTGAGAAGTGTCAAAAGTGGTAACCAAAAAGTGTTGCAACTGAAACTAGTTCTGATTCTGGAGCATGCAGTTTTAGCCCGTGCCACATTTTCTGCACGCTCCTGAAGTGGAACAGTTGTAGCCCGGTTCAGCAGCTGCTGGATGAATGTAAATGGATCCCGGTCGCCATCACTCGTTTGGGGGAAGCAAGTTTCCTGCTGAGCGGGTTTAAAATGGAGAACGATGTTGAAGGGAATGTAAAGGATGACTGGCTCCTGCTTAGAGTAACTCTAGCTCACCTCCACACTGAGGAGTGCTGCTGATGAAACTGGAGCTGAGGGAAGCCGAATTATCCTGGAGGCCACGTTGGTCCCAGCAGTTACTGCTAACATGATCTTTATTCCGTTTGTTGTGAGTGCGTTGTTTTCAGTGCTGAGGCACAGGGCGAGCACTAAAGCAGTTAGAAGCCATTGTCTCCTCCAGCCAGCGGGTAAACGACTCAGCAACACGGCAGGAAAAGCTTCAAAATAATCAGTGTAAATGTACCTGGATCATACAATATCTATGTTGCATCATTACCGCCATGGCTGTAATCTGTGCTGTGCACAAGCTGGAGTCGTCCCAGCTTCCAGGATGTGAAGATCGTACTGAGCTCACCCCACTAGCAGGTTACGTGCACAGCTTGCCTCTGCTGCTGCTGGGGGAATTGAGCTGTGTTCCACCTCTGATCTGGCATCTGTAGACAAACACACACACTCACTCACTGGGCTGGGCCTGCTGGCTGTGCTCCCACTATTCCTGGAGAGTCAGTCTGACAAACACATACATCTCTTTCCTTGTTTGACATCTTATTTCACGCCATGTGCATACAGACCCTGCCCTAGAAAAGACTGAGCGTTGCATGAAACGTGGATAAAAAAGGAGAGTGCTGATTTGGAATCCCTCTCATGTGTTTATCCAGTGTAATCTAATCCAGATCTCCTGCACATACCTGCATCACGATCAGCCCCTTCTGCCCACATGTGCTGCAGGATCAAGTGTTTAAAGACAGCACTCGGGAAGGGGTATTTGGGGGAAGTGGGAAGGTGCACCCCCCCACCTCGCCTTAGGCTTGAGTGTTCCCAGTCCTCATTAGACGGTCGGGGAGTGTTTGATGCCTGGATGAACGAACAGCTACAGAGTTTTCCCGCCACTGTCGCTGTCACGCGACGAGCTGCGCTGATAAAAATAACATCTCGCAGCTCAACAGGTGAAAGGTGGCGCTCTGGTGTTCTATGCTGAGAGCTGAGAAGCTATCATGTCAGCTGCACGTGTGTGTGTGTGTGTGTGTGTGTGTGTGTGTGTGTGTGTGTGTGTGTGTGTGTGAGATCGAGGCCAGGTCTATTAAATAAAAACACCGGTGGTTTTAAATTTGTGGAGTTTTTGCTGCATTTGAATCCGTTTTACAGCGTTTCCTGTTGATAAAGAGCTGCACCGTGGCCGTTAATGCACACTGACAGGAAATAAATAATGGGCAACAAGCAGCAACGTGACATTTAAATGACACAGAGGATTCTGTTTTTTCACCGTCTGTTGATGAATCACTAAAAAGAACTACTGCTGTAATTTTCTGCATTTGTCATGTAGAAAAAGTGAGATGCGCTGCTGAAATCTTCTTTAATGTTATTTTAGGGACTCATTGAGTAGCTAAACATCTTTACAATAACAGAAGGAAGCGTTTTCACTCATCTGACCCACTTAAGATCAAAGTGGGCTGTGTGTGGCCCACGATGTCAAACAAGTTTGCCATCCCTGATGTAGGCCTGTCGCGCGGCCTTCTTTCAGTGGTCACTTTTATATTAGTAATTCTTACAGGTTCATTCACAGAAACTCTCCACAGAGACAGTCATAATACAATATTTGTTCTTCTCTCTTTCTGTTTTTTTTTTGTGTGTTTGTGTGTTTGCACGCCATATTTGCGCTCATGGCAACGAGTATTGTCAGTATCTAATTACGGATCATGAATGTTCGGTTCTCTGGATCCCCCACAGTGTGTCTGTTTTAATCTCATTGCAAACTAGAAAAAGAGCTCACTCGCCACGAAAGACACGCGGTGGTTGTTTTGCGTGCCACTGTTAATTTACGCGTGCAGTAAATTTGCTGTGCTGAAAGTGACGAGCAAGTGTTAATGTGGTAACTTTCACACCTCGTACAGAGAAGGCAGTGTTTCCTGATGGTGATAGGTTCATGATAGCGAGTGCAGGATGGGACGTTCACACACAGCCTTAGTTTGCTTTAGTTGTCATTTTGCAAAAGTTTTTTTTTTATGTATTGTCAGATGATTTTTGATCACTTGGTTTATTTAGAGTTCATCAAATGCTTTGCAGGCTCTGCTAGTCTTTCTTTTCCAGTTCATTAGATTAGACACCGCACAATTGTTACATACTTCACGATATTATTGCAGTTTTTAATAATCTGTGATTATACTGTGTATTGCAAAACATATATTACAATTTATCAGCTTTTTTCCAACTACAGATTGTCCACAAAGTTAAACTTTGTGGCGCCATGCAACCCCACGCACGGGGCAATCTGCAGTAACTCGCTAACTGGGATTTGCCGCGTTAATGCGGTTATGGTGTTAACTTGACTTTAACGAGATTAACGCTGACAGCACTAATAGAAATATAACCAGAATACAACCAGCATGCAGACAGTTAAGTAGAGTCCAACTTGTACTCATTGACAGACTCATTCACACTGATGGCAACATGTTGGCAATCTGTGTTTACAATTTGGTGGATTATTTGCAAACACTGGACCATCTCTCTGAGAGTGATTGCAATCAGTCCAAATAAGAATGCAACTGTTTGCAGACAGGTTGCTTCCTAGCAGGTAAAACGAGCCCTCTTGTTATCATTAATAGTGATATTTGGTGTCCCTGTATCGATACAATGTTACCACACAAAATATCATAATGATATGTTGTATGCATGTACAAAGGTCTCTCAAGCATATATGAGTCTTGCTCACCGGTTATGAAAATTTGAAGGCTTGACTTATCAGCCTTCTGAGCTTTGTGTTTACCGAGACCCGACTATTGCTCGCTGTCGTATGTGCGCTTACTCTGCCTTTGTTTGCTTTGGCTTACAGCAGCATTCAGCAGTCTTTGTCTTGTGACATCTGCTAGCCTATAAAGATTGCTGTCGGACTCATTTCCGATGCAAATAGTTTTACGAGAAGCTGAAGGTGCTTTCGTCCTGAACAAATCTTCGGATTAATTAAAAAAAACAACTTGTTCTTCTCAAGTGTGTTAATCAATATTGTACCAACGGGCATCTCTCACAGAGTCTGAGATATTATTCATGCTGTATTTTAAAGCTCAGACTTATAATACAGTGCTGGTTCTAGTTAATAAATCCTCCTTCAAAAGCGCGCACACAGACAAACACACACACACACTCTCTGTCTCCCAGGCAGGGTCTTTAGGGTGCTTGTTGTGATGATTAAATATGGATTTCTGCTCTGGCAGGTCAAACTTGAGTGCGGCTGGGCTGTATGTGTGGGTGTATGAAGAGCACTCCTCGTACCGCTGCTCCTTGTCACGGATGGTACTGACCATCAAAGGAGCAACATTTCCCTTCTCTTGCTTGCTCTCCCTCTCTCCCCTGTCTGTCCCTTACCTCACACTGTTTGGTTGGTACTCCCCCGTTCTAAAAAAAGGCACTTTCTCCCCTCATGTCCTCACCCCTCCTCTTGCACACAGACACACACGGCAGGCCAAAATAGAAGTTGTTTGTCCCTGAGCATGTATCGCTTCCTTTTTTTTTTTTTCTTTTTTTTTCTTCATCGCCCCATTTTCTCTCTCACCCACTTCTCGCCCTCTCTGTTTTTCTTGTTTTTTTTTTTTTTTTTTTTTGTTTTTTCCCCTACCCTCTTCCATGCTCGGTCACCTTAGTGTCACCTTACAGCCACGTCTACGCTGTGGAGACAGGAGACCCACCTAGGTGAGGAAATGGTCCTGACCTGCCCTCAGCCTGGCATGTGTGTTTATTAAGGCTGCAGTGCCGGAATGTACCACTGCCACTCGTTTTATGGGGGTGGGTGTCAGTTGTATGCCAGCTGGAAATGATGCACAGTTCATGCCTGGGTCAGAAATGAATATGCAGAGATGTCTCTGTGTGTTTTGCCTGTGCTGTGGACCCAGATGGTTTGCATTTGGCTATCCAGAACAAAAAAGAGGAAGTTGAGATAAAGTATCGAGTTCTCTGCTGGGTAAGCACAGTTTTGGCGGTTTTGCAGATTAAACGACATCTGTGTATTTAGGTGAAAAACTCACTTTGTGTGCAAACACTGTTTCATCATTTCAGTGACCTTATTTTGACCCTTGGGGTCACTTGTGTTCCCTAATGTCATGCAGGTCAAATATGCATATGTGCACATTTGCATTACAGAGAAAACCACACGTAATAATTATGTGTCAAAATTCTTCGAGTGGGTTTCCAATCTTTACGTGTGTCGTTGCGCTGCAGTGTATGCATTCCTACTAGTCCCACTTACCATTTTATATAGAGGAAAATATAGAAAACGTAGGCTCAGTTACGACTTGGAATGTTTGAGCATGGGTACATGAACAGTAGGGCTGCCACGATTAGTCGACTAGTCACGATTATGTCGACTATTAAAATCGTCGACGACTAATTTAATAGTCGACGCATCGTTTGAAGCTTTGTAAGATCACAAAGGACACAGGAATGAGTAGTAGGATTTAAGAGTGTAATAACGGACTGAAACAGAAGATGGCAGCACTGCATGTACAAGGATGCCAGCTGCCGTTAAACCCCGAAGAAGAAGAAGCTGTGTCCCAGAATTCATAGCGCAGCTGTCAACAATGGCGGCAGCTAGTTAGTTTTAACTTTACTCTTATTATTCTTTCTGGGTCACAAAATAAACGTTTAACATATTTTCAGGCGAGAATGTAGCTGTGTAAACCTCAAATATCTGCTCAGTTTATCAAGACACCACATATTTTCAAAAGCGCTCCGACGTTTTCGGAGACGTCTGTTACCCACTAGCTCGTTAGCTAGGCGGGGGCTAGGCTAACTAGAGCCGTGAGAACACCGGACTCCCGGCAAATCGTTTTCAAACCCACCGCCGTCTTTCGCTAGTCAGGTTAAACATATATATAAGTCACTTAGATAACTTAAAAATGTTATTGTTTGGCTTTCTTTAGTATTTTATTTGTTCCTGAGTAAATCGGTTTGGCTGAGATTAAAGTTATAGTTTTTTGCACAGCTAAAACTGTCAAGCAGACAGCTGATTATCAGAAGTGTGAGACGCTGGAGAATATACTCCGGTGTCCTGTTATATTTTAGAAAGCAAGGAGTTTATTAAACTTCACCGAAACAATCTGCAAATTTCATTAAAAATTAATAAACTACCATCTTGTCTTTATTTTTAGTTAGCACAAACACTTCAAGCTGTAAGCTAATGATAGTTATATAAGACCAGATGCTGCTGGTGCAATAAGCTGTACGCTGTACGTCCAATGGATGATGATCTGATTAGTCGACTAATCGCAAAAATAATCGGTGACTAGTCGACTATCAAAATAATCGTTTGTGGCAGCCCTAATGAACAGTAAATTCAACCGAAACATGCCTTAGGTCTGTCAGGGCGAAGCCTCTGACTTTATGCTCCTCATCACTTGCTTTTTGTTTGTAGCTTGCCTTGTCATTATCTACTTTGCAAATTAGCCATTCACTTAACGACTCAGTGATTATGGAAGTCAGATTTTCATAATATATAAAGATAACCGAGATGCTGCAACAGACTGAGGTTGAAAAGGATTTTCTGTGGGTGGCGACACCTGCTATTCAGGCGAAGGCCGCAGCCACTCTGACGCAAATCTGACAAATCGTCACAGGGCTGCGATGACGCCACAGTTGTCACATATAACAGTGGATGCGGTGACCACAGATGAGGCTTTAGGCTGGGGCTGTTCGATATAACGATATATATCGGATGACGATATAAAAACGTCTATCGTTTCATTTGACGCTATTGTTTGTTGTGTGGTGTCGCAAAATAAACTGTTTACGGCAATATTTTTTTCATCGTTTTGAAAGTCACTGTAGTGGTTATATTAATTTCTTAAAGTTCTCTCTTTCTCTTATATTTAATATAACCACACTACAGACGGACAAGCGCCTGTTTTTATGCGTTGTTGTTAGCAACAATGACGGTAAAACCATCGCGTGTCCGCTTGTTTATTAAAATAAACTGAATCACGTGAAAGAGGATGCAGAGTGTTTACGGATGAGAAGTAAAAAAGAGCCGTCAGGTGCTAAAAAAAATCAACCTTAGACTCAAACGTTAGAACAGGCTCTTCTTACACGACGTGTAATAAATACTCACAAAGAAAACGCCGGCCGTTACAACTTGCGTCTAAAAATGTATAGTTTCATGCATCGGTTAAAACACTCGACTCCAGGTACACGAGGCCCAGCTGCAAACACTTCACGCAAGTCGAGCTGCCCGAGATTCACAGAATTTACAGAAAATGTTGCATTTTTGTGATTTATATCGTCGTCGGAACGTCTTATATCGGGATATGAGATTTTGGTCATATCGCACAGCCCTAGCTGGACTGGAAACAAACAAGAAAAAAGGCTATTAGAGCCACAGATATGAGATGGAGGAGGGGATTATGATTCATATTCACCAACAAATAAAGCAGTCCGGTGATTCAATGAGATTTGTAAGGGTGACGCATGGCTATCACATCACATCATCATTTTGGCTGTTGAGAGATGCGTACGTCAATGAGGAGGCTGTCACCAGTAATGTGAGGGAGGTGAGACGTGAACACGAGGGTGGGAGAGGAAGATGAAGGCCAACTCTTTGTCTGCGGATGGACGGCCGGCTGAATGGATGGAGAGAATGAGAGGGAGAGGACAAGCAAAGACATTTTCATCAGGATTATCCTCCAGCCCAGAATCTCATCTGGGAAAGTGGCCCAGTGCTTACCGATCACACAAACGCGCAGACACAGACACACACAGACACAATGCCGCAGGAGGCTGCAAAAACTGGAAAAGCTGTACTTCACCTCAGTTTGCCCAGGAAAGCCCCTCTTTAAAGCTGCTTGCTACACGCCCCTCAAGAAATGTTGCTGGATGTTGTGACTGTGTGTGTGTGCACAGGTCATTTGTTTGTTATCCTCACTGAATCTCAGTGGATTTCCTCCTACCTGATTTTACTGTTTATTCATTGTGTATCTCCAAACTCCTGCCCACCCTCGGTGCACCGCAGCCAGGAGGAAAGCCTTGATAGCAGCTTGCTGCTTTGTATTCTGTAGCTACACATGGAAGCTCGAGGCCAGGGGCCTCATTAAAAGAGTTCTTAGATCCTGTACTTAAACTTAGTCTTTGGTTAAATCCTGGCAGTGTTCTTACATCCAGTACGGAGCATAAAAACCCCTCTCATGCATGTCTGAAGAATCATGATTCTGTGATGTATAGACCTAATGGCCAAATGTATCTTGTACCATTTAGCAGCACAGTCATTATTGCTTTGTAAGTGGTAGTGACATTACTAGGGTTTGGTACTGTTCACAATTGAACTGATGCCGTTACCTGGAATTTGGTATCGATACCCAGCGGTACCTTTTCTTTTTTGGTACTCTAAGCATTTTTAATGATTATATTCAAAAATTTGTCTTACAAAGTAAATAATTAGTTCTCAATTAAAACATGAATTTATGTATTTATAACATTTTCCACATCATAGCACATAGATCAGTGTCTGACAATCTTTGAGACAACAACTTATCCAGTCACCTAATTAATTACCCGAAAAAGAGAAGCTGTCTATGTTTTAATAAAGTTTCATCCGTGGCTTTAACCATAGTATTCACCGCTGACCGCTGATAGTGACAGCAGCAGGGGTACACAAGGGTTTACAGCATTTAGTGGTACCACCCGGTTGAATGTGGCTTATACGTGTGGTCATTTTTGTTGTAACTCTGGTCATTCATGTTACTGCTACTAGCAAAATATTGGAACTCACTAATGAGTCTACTTTGGTAGCGTTGATGAAGTCGTACAACTGAAACGTGCTTGTTTTGTTTTTTGATAAACTTAAACAAAACTCCTTTTTGTTTTATCAATACTCTCCACGCTGTAAAGATCTTAACATTCAGAATTGAAAGCCCATTTCACCCTTTACTGTTAAATTTCCCTGTGTTGCTCATAGTTGATGTAATTTAGCCGCTGAGCCTTAGCCTGCTAGTGTTAGCTAGCTATGCAATCTGAACTTCACTGACATTAGCAGTTCACCATAAACTCTACCTTCATTTTTTTTATTCATTTATCATTAATTTCAGCATAAACATACTCTGAAAGTTTTATTATAACCTTGTGTAGCAATTTTTTTTATTTTTTTATTTTTCTGAAGGTAGTTGGCTGTATAGTAGTCTGTATGAGTTTCACTACTGTTGGCTAAAGGTTTCTGTGGTTTTACTGGGAACAAAATCTTTTCTGTTAATATTTTTAATCCACTTCTAGGAAATGTATTTTCTCCCCCCGTACACCCAGGCAGCCTCTCAAGCTGCTCTTGGTTTGTGTATTTCACTTTTTGGGTTTTTCTTATAAATATTGTTGCTGCTCTACACCTGTAGAGAGTTTTCTTGACACTATTTTTAAAAGTAGCATTACGTAGAAATGAAAAGCCTTGTATTCAAATGCACACACGTTACGGAGACTGAGGTTAACTAAAATTAAAAAGTAATTTGACAAAATTTGCCTTAAGATATTGCATTACCCTTTTAAACCATGTTCTAGCGAGACACTTAAATGAATTCAAAAAGGTGTATTAAGAAACTGTTCTTCTTAAATTGCGTTTAATTTTGGAGTAATTTATAAAACCATAAACTCTGCTGTTTGCTTCCCATTTAGCTGTTTGCTTCCTCCCTAAAGAAAAGTAAAGCTAAAAACTGGAAACTACGTATTCACAGTTGACTCCTGCCCTTCTGAAACAGTCACTTCGGTAAATTATCAGCCAATATTTGAGCTGCACTATAAAGGCTGCTCCAGATGTTTATATCCATACAAATATTCATACATTTAATTTGAAATGTAATGTTTTTTAAAGTAAGCTTTGGTCTTGACCAGGACTGTTTTTTGTATTTTGGACCAAAATTAAAACACTTCAATGTAAAACTGATCTGGCGTCCATATGTTCAAAATTGGGAAATTTGACAGCGCAGACAATCTCAGTGTGACATGATCTTCTGGGAATCCCAACACAGGATACGAGAGAAAACCTTAACAATGGTACATATTATGCGTGCATAAATAGAGCTTAAATACATTGTTTTATGACTTTATTTTTTGGCTTATGTCAGCTAATACCTTTGCAGAAGAGCTTTGTCCTGCGATTGTGACATTCTTAAATTAATTTCCTAAGAATTACAAAAAGAGGAAATGCAGCAAAGTCAGATTAAGTGACATGTACAGCATCAGTCTTACAGTTATGCTAAAAAGTGTACTGATTAAACTTTTTTTGTCCCCATGGATTTTATACAGTGCGATGCACGTTTCCAGCGAAACAGCAACCCCCCGCGCAACAATCATGCGCTTCCTGTCTCCTTTTTTAAGTTATTATTTTTTTATAATGCTTCTTAATGCTTACCGCACAAAGTGCAGTCAAGGTTGCGTAAACTGACACCACTCCCATTTGCACTGGATTTCACATACCTACAAAGCTGAAATGGGTGTCACAGGACCACAACTATTATCTATCAGCAGCTAAGGGAGGACAGATTGTGCAGAAAGGCTGTGCGAGAGACCCAGTGTGTTCGGGGGTTTGCGTGTCCAGGTCGCACACCATGCCTTATGATAAAATATCTATTTTTAAGTTAAACAAATTTTTTTTAGCAAATGATTTCTATCAGTCAAACTGAGTTTCAGCCTCTGTGTGACATGCCTGAATGTGCACGTCAACCTATTGTTATTTTAGGATCGTTAAGCTACACAGAGATTATGTTAGAAAAATCTTACATGTACTGATGCAGTCACATTACTTTTTTTTTTATTGGAGCTGGTTACATTGATGTAATTTAAATTCAAAGATGGCTTTTTAAGTTTTCTGTGTATGTGTTTGTGGCTGTTCGGACACACACAGTCCCTCCCCACCAGCAGCTGTGACACAGCACTATTTCAGAGACAGGAGGTGGTTCCAGAGTTGAATGGGCTTTATTGTCTTTGAGTCAAGACACACACACACACACACACACACACACACACACACACACACACACACACACACACACACACACAGCGTCTGCCTATGTCTAAGATTCTTCATATGACATTTGACACATAAGCACAACGTGGAATGCAGTCAGTTTTCTTGATGTCCTGGTGGAAGTCTGTTGTTTTGACAGTAGTTTAGCATCAAGAGCTCGTTTAGAGTTGGAGACAAGGACTCGTTTTTACTTGTGTTGCTATTTCTGGAGGAAAAATAAATCATGCACAGGAAAAATGTGCTTTGGTTTCTTAGATCAAGTTTAGCAAAATGGCTCTATCTTTGAGTCTACTGAGGAAATCTGACTGAGATTTCACCTTCTTCTCAATGCTCTCCTTCCCCCCCCCCCTCCTTTCTTCGTCACCTCACATACACGGTAGACATCTGACCTTCCCTGAGCCTCGTTCTGCTGGAGGCGTCTTCCTGGTTAAAGGGAATTCTTCCTTCTTGCTTTACCCAGGAGTTCGATCATAGAGAATCATCTGATTGTTGGGGTTTCTCTCCAGTATTGGAGGGTCTTTATAGCACCTCGAGGCAACTGTTGTGAATTTGTGCTTGATAAATAAAGCCTCATTTAGAGTGGCCTTGGTGTATCTATGGTCCTTATCTCCTCCTAGATTACTGGACCAATCTTCATGAAACTGCCTTTCAGTTTGTCTCAGGCTTGTTAGCATGTGTCTCTATTGGAAAAACGTTAAAAAATATAACTAAGATAAAGATTTTACCAGCGACTGATTGGCTTCATGCGTAGCTGGTAATGTAAACTGCCACTGTTTCTGTCCAGATGAGACCTGAGCGTCTAACTTTAAGAGAACTGTTAACACTTTTTAGTTACAAAAAATAGTTTTATCCCAATAAATTAACACTGTTTGTTATAACATGTACAATTCTATGCTGGCAGCTCCACATAAGTGGCTAACCTGATAGTAAAGTGTCCCAGGCTTATCAGTGCTGATATTAGAATTTAACTTGAAGCTAAAGGGCTGACTGTATTACCCAGTAATGATTGTGTTATCTATTAATGATCTCTCAGCTTGTTGACCTCCTACCTTCCTTTTAAACAGAGGCGTAACTAACAGCAGTTGCAATATTTGACAAAGGTCATTTGTTTTGTTTTATTGCAGGTATAAAAAGCCTGAATTTTGAACTACAGTCAATGTTCTACACACATGATAATGTTCAACCGACAAAGTTTTCTTATCATAAATGAAAGCAAGAAGTCAGCACTCGTCTCATTTGGAAGTGAAGAATTCTGATGAGGAAGTTGAGCATCTGGAAGTTTTTAAGGTTAAAAATAGTATAAATGTGTTCCAGGGAACTGATTCCTTCCTAGTTTTTGTTGTTTTCATTTCAAACTGGTAAAATAACATCACGCATATCAACTCATTTGTTACAATCTCCTTTACATAAGATTTGTCAAACAAATGTAGTCAAACTAATGCAGCGCCTCACTGCTTACTTAGATGGCACAAAGGAAAAGCGCATGACCTCTGATCACCACAGATATGCTGCACTTGACGTAGATATGACGTACTTTAAATGAAACTAATTAATCCACTGCATGTCTGTCTTTGTAGCGCTGTTTGAGCATTCTCCTTTAGAAAAGTACGTGAATAAAGATTATATCAGTAATAAAAGCGACTGATTGGCTTCACGTGTAGCTGGTAATATGAACGTCCATCCTTTCTGAAAAGAATCGTCCGATTTAATATCGGCTGTTCCAAATAAGTGTCTAATCTGATGGTAAAATTGATATTTATTAGTATCTGAGAATCTTTGTTTTTTTGTTTTTTTTAAAACAACCTTAATTTTGACTGTGTTATTGAACTGCTGATGGCTGTGAGCAGGAGACATGGAGATATTATGGATCTACGCTGATGGCAAAAAGAGTTAATAGAGGTGTGATGGAAAAAGTACACTGAGGTTGGGGGCACACACACACACACTCTTAAGCGGACACATGCTTTTAGACGTGTTGTTGTTCACACTCACATATGCTCTGACACGTCTATATTCGTGTCATGCAGAAATGCGACCTCTTTTTGCTGTCGTTCTTTGATACTGTGAAGCACAATCTGTGGGTTTCTGACCCACACGGAAACAACAATATAAATTAGCTTGCAAAACATAAAGCTGCACATAGGTGGTAGAAGTGGTCGTAAATAACTGCATGTATGCAATCGTGCTGTGCACAGTTCGCTTAAGAAAATATCTGCTTTTTCTGGTGTTGTACACATGCAACCTGCACGAGATGGATCTGAGCTGGGGTGAAACAGGTGGAAGCTTCCTCTTCAACAAAGGACCCACTACCTGTTTCCCAGCAACACTCACTTTCATGATGTCTTTGCTCTTTATCTGAATATCTAAAAAGAGGCTTCCCAGTACGGAATACCTGAAACACAAAAAGTAGGAATAACAGCAGCCATTCACATCTCTGACATCAACCATAACATCTCAACGAAGCTCACTCAACTTCTTGCAGAGGCTTTTGCTAACAAGCATTGATTCTTAGTTTCAAGATTACCGCAGTCATTAGCAGATGCTTACTGAGCTGTTTATTCCACTGAGGCTCTGCTATGAAGGATCTTGCTCTGTGGTCGCCTGGGTCAAGCAAACCCGCTCGACTTAATCACACCAGAAACATACAAGCTTGTTTCTTTTTTTTGATAAGTATTGCTCGTGACCTGTGAGGACGTTTGGCATATTAAATTGAGAAGCGCAGTTGTTCTCCGATCACAGGGCCGCGCATCTGATCAGAAACTTGTTGTGACACATGTATTCAAAATTTCCTTTCTCGTCTTATTTCCTGTCACAAGCTGCTTCCCCTTTTTTGTTTGTCCTTTTCCCTGACTGAGGTACAGCTTGTGCTGACTCTGCAGGTCGTCATTATCAAGCTGCCATCACTGTTTTTTGTCAGTGAAGGATTGTATTTTTCATTAATCAGCAAATGATTTCTTGCATCTGCACTTGGCTGTTGAGCTCTTTAATACGCACTCATGCTTTCAGATTACCTCCGAATGTGTCTTAGCATTGTCTTGCTGAAGTAAGAAAGCACTTCCCCGACGAACATTTCCCAATAATAGGATATGTTGGATTAAAAGCTGGAGTGATCATCGCACAACTTTCGCTCCCCAACTCCTGTTCCGCAGTAATACATCTCTTACATTAAAACGTGCATGTACTCTTCTGTTTGAATAATGGTCCTTTGACTGATATATTTGGAAGCTAACATTGACTGATATTAGCTATTTGCTATCAGTATTGGCAAAAAATATCACGTGGGAGAAACGCCTTTCAGCCTGGTCGTGGTGTTGATGATGTTTGCCTACCAGAGGAAACTCTACTCTCCTTCTTGTTGGCAACACATTTAGAAAGCTGAATGTCAACCTCAGTCTGAAGCTTTCGGTCAATCGGACTCGAGTTTTAAGCATAAAATAAAAGATTGTACTGAGATGCCTTATGACAGAGGATGTATTTAAAACATACTTTTAAACCGTTCTGGCTATTGCTGCTTATCTATGAGCAATTTGACTTGATGAGAAACAGGAACTGTGTGTGTTTGTGTATTCAAAGTGATGTGTGTTACATTTGAATGTCCATAATTTGCTCTTAAAGACTCATTGACTGGGCATGAAGTTGGAGGAAAGCCCCCTGACTGTTATGTACCCCTCACTGTTTCAGGCACATAATGCTGCATTTATCCAAAAAGAGAGAGGCTGGCTGTGTGTATAAACGATCCAGTTTATATGTGTGTGTGTGTGTGTGTGTGTGTGTGTAGACCGAATTGCAATTCAACCAGATGGACTGTCTCGCCATTGTCAGCTTAATTCAAGAATTTGTTGTCGCGTTGTCAGTTCAAAACTTTCTTTGTGCCTTAACGGGAAACTTCATTTGCAGCGAATCAATGAACACAATGCACACTCACTCAATAACATATACATGAATGCGACACATTAAAATGAACAATGGAGGTGGGTTGACCTTCGTCAAAGCGAGAGTTGCTATATGCAGAAAACTCATCATGTTAAGAATGCACTCATTTCACCCCACTGAATCACGTTTTGTCTCCTACATTGTCCCCCTCCTACTCGCGCTAATTAATCTCATTAAAGAAGTCCACCCACCCCTCTTACTTCACTCTTCACACATGAGTCCTTTCTGCCACGAACCTTTTTAAGGTTAAAGGAATGTTGTTTTCCTTCTTGGTTGCTGGGGAGCAGAAGCTTTTCCTTCTGCATTTAATACAGCTGGTTGATTGAAACAGAAGTGATCCAGGAAATGAACCTTATTCTTCTCCTCGTGCCAGAAAATGTAAAATGTAAGCAATGCAAAGGAGCAGGAAATTGAATGAGCAGTGAAGTGGAGGGCTGCTGGTGTGTTTCAGAGGTGAAACTTTGCAGCACACTGTTGTCAGCAAGCATAAGTCACAGGCTTTGGTTTGTGAACTGTTGTCAGCGTATAGAGTTCAGTGGGCTGCGAGTACGTCGACTAAAGAAGGTAATTCAACTTCTCTGATGGTTTTATTTGAATGATTTATCATACAGTGGGTTTCCAACTGGGGTAGCTGTAGAGGTTCTCATATCAGCGAGGCTATAGACTGGCTTTAACTCTAAGTGAGGCTCAGTTCATGAAACCTCCGGGCATAAATAGTCAGATGGGACGCAGATGGCAAACAAAAAAGAACTGGGAGCAACAAATGTTATTATTAAACTAAGAATAGAGTCAGAAGCAGGTGTTTGGTTTTGGGAACAGGTAGCTCGAGCTGATGGATGATTTAGAAATCGCAAATCCCAGAGGACGGTCATCCAGGGTTTAATCAGATTTGGCTGCTTATCCCAGCCCAGCAAATGTACTGAAAAATGATATCTGGTGATGTCACTATAGAAACATCCAGTCCATCCACGGAGAGAGCTGAGAGAAAAAAATCTATTTTGTTCATGGTCACCCGTCGGAGAATGTTTCTTTTAAAGGTAAAGTTGGATATTGTACTTGTGGATATACGCAGAATAGTGTTTAATTACATAATTATATATGTTCCAACAAGCTGATACATAAAATTAGAAGTGGGTTTGGGGATTTTCGGAAGCCGCCATGTTCACCCACTGTGTTTCTATACAGTTGCTGGGAATGGCATCTCCCTTCTCACTAACTGCATTTTACATATGTGGCTAGAGACCACCCACACATGTAGTACGTCAAAGTGGAGGAGAAAAGGAGTCATGGGTGTTCACGTGCTGTGGAGAGACATCGAAATTCATGCCTGAACCTCCAGTTTCAAGATATGAAAGATCAAGTTGAGGTTTTATCGTCCAATCGGCAAAGGGACGCTACTGGCTAACTGTATGCCAGCTATCGTTAGGCTCGAGCGTTCTAAAAATCAAACTTTCTGCTGAGCAAAACTACCAATTCTCAGTTTCAGTGGCTTTTATGTATGCAAAACGGCACACATGCAACTATACAACAGCTTGATTTGCAGGAACTTGGACTTCATTTGTTTATCAGGCGTGAGCAGTGCATCTGTGCCTAAATATACTTCACGTGAGTTTTCTGCCGGTCAGTCGAGTATCTCTAATTTATGCTCTCAGCGCTGCCTGCAGCATCTGTCCCAAAGCAGCTACGCCTTCACAGAAACTAGTCTGATGGTTACTTAAGAAAATGACCAAATTTCCAGTGTTATTTTTGTCTGCTTTAGTTGCCTGTGTGTGCGTGATTACATGTTCTCCCATCTTAGTAGGGGTAAGGCGCTAGCTGAGTGTCACATTCACCCACTGCCTGTATCATTAACAGGTTGTCTTGCAGAGTATAATGAGCTGCCAGTCACCTCTCCCTCCTTTCACTTTTCTCTCCAGAGGCAGGTGGAGAAGCCTGATGGACCGTTTGCTTATTTGCTTATTTTATTTTTTAAATTTGTCTCCCGTCACTCAGGGTTGTACCCAAGTGACATTCTGCGTCTATCAACGAGGGGCTATATTTACCTCAACAGAAAGGGTTTTCAGGATTTATCAGTGGCAGGTCATCACTTCTGGATTGTGGTGGCTTGTGGGCACAAATTGCACATGCTTGTTTTATTCTCTCTCAGTAATTTGGCATTAAAAATATAGCACCCAACGTGTGTTGCCAGGATTGGCTGGATATATCATTTGCCTATGTTCTTGCTTCTGCGTGCAATCTATGCAAAGCTGATGTTTTACGGTGGAGTTAGGAACCCAAAAACCCTCAAACAAAACATTTTTTATGTTGCTCCAGCGAACAGACGCACACTTACAATTCATGTCACAGTTTCACGAGATTAAAGCTTTCAATGTACAGTCACGAATAGCAAAATCTATTTTGTAGTTATTAATTAGCCTGTGCTCAAAAAACAACCACAAAACAACAAAAACATTAAAGTTCTTGCGAGACCAGACTTACATGGGTTCGTGAAACTGTCGGTGCTCCAGCACAGGGAATGCTTGAGAGAAGTGAGTTTCATCTTCCCTCTTCTAATGCAATCACTCCATTAAAGCAGGAAAAAAGCAGAGAGAGAGTGAGATCATTTGCATTTCAAAATAAAATGTTCCACTTGCCTTCAATCAAGCAAAGCAAGGCAGAAGCCTTAAGTGGTTCATCAAACCCCTGACAGCCATCTGCTCCAGTTTGATTTTGTAGAATGAGCCAAAAAAGAAGCAGCAGCCAAGTAGATGTAGAGCTAGTGTTTGTTTTTAATCTGTGTATGTCCTTATATATGACAGGGCTTAGCTTTTTGTTAAGTATATATGTGCTTGTGGGAATGTTGCCATCTCTGCAATGATTCCCCCTCTCGAGTTCCTTACTAGTCAGCTTTTGGCTGCATCGCTGTTGTGACGTTATCCCAGAAGGATCTCATCCTCTGGTCAGACGTGTTCCAAACTCCACCTTCTTGGACTGCAGCAAACCTACAGCAGGTGGAGAAGTCATTCGTGGGCCGGAGAGCAGAACAAAGAGTTGGGGACAGTCCGCAGGGTAAGGGCACTGGAAAGGCGCTGGAAGGATCTAAATGTGTGGGAAACACTGAGAGTAGATGCTCATTCAACACTGTGATGTTTGAAGAATTTAGTTTCTCCAAATGAAGATGTCACAAACGGTGAAAGGGCGGAGACAAACTAGGGGAATTTTAAAAGGTCAGCACCGGTCTTTATGTGGACAATAGTTTAAAGAAGGAAAGCTGTGCCACCTCCATCTGCCGACAGAATAAAACTCGATTTCGTTGCCTAGGTGTGATGAGGCCCGAGTCACATGGCAAAATATTAGTTGACATATTTCGATAAAGATGTGTAAAACAAAGTTATTTCCCTTCGTCATGGCGCTCCGGAGTGCAAACTCGAACCAGGTGACCTGGCTGTTTCCACTGAGCTCATGCACAACAGCTGTATTCATACCTTCATGTTGTGACTTGACCAGGTTTTCAGTCTTCAATAAGTCATTTCCAGGTTCATGTAGAGGTCTAGAGTGAAAATGTAGCAGAAACTCTTTGTGAATTTGGAGCTAATCTGACACATCATCATGATCTGCTGCTACTTGGTTTCAAGCCGATGACTGAACCAGTCATAATTTCCTTCCTTGCAATATATTATTATCATTTGACTTTGTTTGCACATTACCTATTAATAAAATGTGTTCCAGGAGCACTCGCACCTTGGAGTTCATTGTTGTGTTGTCTGGTGATTTGTCAGGGTAACGATAATGAAAAATGTGCCATGTTGAGTTGATGTGCTGAATGGCTTCGCAGGGAGCTCTGAGGATTTAGCTGCTGATGTGTTAAGCTTTGCAAACCTTTTTTTTTTTTTCTCTCTTTTGCCCCGGCCGCCATGGGAAGCAGAAACTAGTGGAGACTTTATGTTTAAAGGCCTGAAACAGAGCTGAAAGAGGAAGACAGAGGTGGTAGAGGATGGAAGGAAGGAGAATGACAATGAGGTATCAGCTGGGGGAACTTTAAAAATGTTCATAGTAGTTGGTGTGTGTGTGTGTGTGTGTGTGTGTGTGTGTGTGTGCGCGCTCTCATCTCTGGGAAGAGTAGCATGAGCGCTAGCAGGCGAAGGAGCACGGCACAAAAGCACATCCAGCTGACAAGAAGCTCAGGTTGCCTGACATTTTCCTCCCCCACACACACACACACACACACACACACACACACACACACACACACACACACACACACACACACCGTTCTGCCTCTACATTCCTGACCTTTCCAGTTGGTGCTTTTGGGCTGACGAAAGGGAAGAAGGGGTCGTCAGAGATAAGAGCACTTGAGATGCAAGTCGGTTTGCTCCTCTCTCCAGATGGTCAAGGTGGACGCTGGCAGGGAAACGTGAGCCACATGTAGAGCTAAAAGGATTGAATGGATGCTTGTCCTCACGTCTGCTGCTACAAGAAAATTGGGGGAAAAAAGAGGCATCGAGAAAGAACATGTTTTTTTTTTTTGTTTTTTTTTTAATATGATAGAACAACAGCACGACATGAGAAATATCAGTGGGTAAATAATGAAGCGCTCATATTCTAATCGGGTATTATCGTTGCAACACCAAAGTTTGCAAAAGTGATAACGTGAAAACAAGGTGACGTAGGAGCTTCATATTGATACCAGAGGCTCAACTATTAAAAATCTTGGACCAGGTCCAATCTCGGTGCTTGACCTCGAGATCAGAGTACGTTTTCTGAAAATCTTGTGAAAGTGATAACTAGAGAACCAGGTGCTGTGGGATTTTGAAATTGATACCATAGGTATGCCTACTTAGCAGGCTGAGGGGTAGCACTGGCAGTTCACCAGTAATTTTCAGGGCAGGTGACCAGCTCCTTACACACAGAGGTGCCATCCAGCAGAAGTATGTGCAAAACACTTAACTGTTGCTCTGGAGGGTTGGAGCCTGCGCACTTCTTATTCAGGTGAAATCAAATCACCAAAATCCGCTCAAAGAAGAAACTGATGCACCTCAGAGGCCTCGTCGTGGGCGACCGTGGCTCAGGGGGTTGGGAATCGCATCTGTAACCGGAAGGTCGCCGGTTCGATCCCTGGGCTCTGTCCTGGTCGTTGTGTCCCTGGGCAAGACACTTTACCCTACTTGCCTACTGGTGTTGGCCAGAGGGGCCGATGGCGCGATATGGCAGCCTCGCTTCTGTCAGTCTGCCCCAGGGCAGCTGTGGCTACAACTGTAGCTGCCTCCACCAGTGTGTGAATGTGAGAGTGAATGAATAGTGGTATTGTAAAGCACTTTGGGTGCCTTGAAAAGCGCTATATAAATCCAATCCATTATTATTATTGTCGAATGTGACGCTTCTATGGCAACACCGCTGGAGGCGGATCTGAGGTGTCATAAGTGTGGCTCTTGAGTTGCACCAGTGTCTTGCAAGGTCTTTTCTCTTGTTTCACAAGCTTTTCTCGTGGTTTGCTTTCTTTTCTTTTTCCCCTCTTTCCGTTTCCCAGCTCACAGAATGGCAACATGTCAGCAGTATTTTGCAATTGTAAGTACAGTGGCAATAGGTGGGATGTCCATTGTCACTATTCACGAATCAGGAAGTTTCTGGAAGTGGAAATGGATCAAAGGTCAGTGCATTTTTTCAGAAATCTGCCCAACCTTTTAGAGCCACTGTTGAATCGGCATAATTAGGAACAGAGCACAGCGCTCGTGGTGCTGTTGGAAGTATCACAAAAGCCTCGAGCTAGTTCCCTGGCTGTTTTCTTTAAAACGATCCTTTTCATTCTTGGATGGTTCACAGAGAGGTTAAAGCGGGACTTTAATCCACAGGGCGGTCATGGATCAGGGAAAAGGCAGTGGAACTCTGTTTTAAGAACTCATATATGTTGGCTGACATTTTTACTGTGGCGTAGTGCTTCTTCCAGACTCTGCTTCCCTGTGCGGTTCCTAAAATTAACTGCCTAAATGTCAAGCCTGAATATGAAAGAGGGTGTGGCGTTAAGAACAGTGTGTTGGCGAGATAACTGCAACGGACAAAGAGCCGAAGTCTCTTTTAACCAAATCGTGCTCGCTAGTGCAGGAAAGCGGTGTGGGGGTTTTCCTCCTGCCGCGATGATACGCGGTCAACTTTCCAAATACACACACGGAACCCAGAAGCTTTGAATTCCCACCGTGCACGGCGCACTTCCTGAACTGTGCCTGTAACAGATAAGTGAGCTGCGGCGTGCACACACAGGCCTTGTGGTTGCAGTTGGCACTGGTCTTGCTACAAGTCTGCACAATGCATCAACCTCCCACCCTACATGTGCTCAGGCCTACGTTATAGATGTGCCAAACTCAATCGGACACTTGCTCTCTCACATGTGCGACAGCAACTGCTGATCAATCTGTCACTCTGCTTGAAAACTGTGCCTCAGGCTGGAAAAAGAACCGTGGTAAGGGTGAGAGACAGGAAACAAAGGTTTTTTCTTATTTTTACCCCGGGGTTGCACAAGGTGAGGCATCTGGTTATGGTATGAGTCAACAAATGGGTTAAGCTGGCAGGCTTACACTCTCTCATATGTATCGACAGTTTCATATAAATACGGGGGGATGACTGCACTTTAAAGCAATTTAAAGCTCGTGTCAACTTTTACAAGGAACTTTTTCAAAGCTGCGCATGACAAATGAAAAGCTTTCAAAGAAATCTGGGGGTTTTAATTACAGGTGCCCAGCCGAACAAGAGAAGGACATTTATTATTATTATTATTATTATTATTATTATTATTATTATTATTATTATTATTATTATTATTATTATAAGTCTCAAATGACCAACTGAGTGGAATCTGGGGGAAAAAATCCTGATGAGGATTTCATTTGGTTTTAAAATGTTGCCAGCTGTTCACCGCTGTGACAGAGCTGTGTCTGTGCAGCACTCTGACAACCATTAGCTGGAAAATTGCTCTGAATGTAAACAAGTCCAGATTTGCAGCTTTGTAGTGGCTCCAGCAACAGTTTAGTCACTGTTTGTGTGCAGAATTGTGCTTTATCCAGCAGTGAAGATGAGCCCGTATACGTCCAGTGTAGTGTTTAAAGTGACATTTAGACTTAAACTACAGTCCTTTTCTGCAAACTGCTAATATCAGAATCTATTTTACACTCGTCTTAGTTGACTCATTTTTTCCGCTATTTGTTTCTCTCTCTGTATTTGACCATTTTATTGTTGTGCTTATATCACCGTGGAGATGGATGAGTTTATATTTTCAAAGCATCAACCTCCCACCCTTCATGTGCTCAGGCCTACGTTATAGATGTGGACAGTGCTAATAGCTAAAATATACTTTCACTATGCCGATGCTTAGGTTGGTCAGCCAAGTCGAGCAACATATTAATCACTAGTGATGTGCGGATCGATCCTGAAATATCGATTCCTCCGATACCAATCATTTATGTTCTAGAATCGATTCTCACATTAAAATATCGATATTTTAGTAATTTAGAGTAAATTTGTAGTTTATCATTAACAGGAACACAGTGGAAAGAAACTATAACATTCGGATTGCCTACATTCAAAGGAACTACTTCCTCTTCCGCCTTTCATAGTCATGTGCGAAATACGGCTGTATAAATGTCTCGCAGCCCCTTGGCGTGCGCACTCACAACAATGGCTGAGCGTAATTGTGCGGATGTATTTTACCTCCACAAACAGCTGAGCCGTGGTTTGCAATAAATGTGGCAAAAAAAGTGAGGTGTTGTGGCCATACTTGCCAACCTTGAGACCTCAGAATTAGGGAGACATTCAAAAGGGCTGTTTGGGCGGATAAATATATTTTACAGGGTTTATTTATCGGATAAAATACGTTAAATGTCACCGTTATTATTGGCCGGCCCGGAAACAGCGGGGGTGTCCAAATTCAGAGGCTGCTTCCACCTGAGGACCGGCCTTCGCGGTCTAAAGAAAGCCGGGTAGTACGTCACGAGCTCCCTCGGTGGAGTGGAACTCTGCCGTCTGCTCCTTGCTGTCTAAAATATAACCGGACACTGACGTAAACTCTTCTGTTTAATCAGTTTTCTGTTTGACGTTTATTCAGCTGTGTGAAAACCCCGGAGGAACCCTCCCGAGGGAATAATAAAGTTTAATTTAATTTAATCTAATCTAATAACTTTAATCTCAGCCAAACCGATTTACTCACGAACAAATAAAACACTGAAAAAGCCAAACAAGAACATTTTTAAGTTATCAAAGTGACTTGTACATCATGTTTAACCCGAGTGGTGAAAGACCGCGGGGGTTTGAAGACGATGTGTCGGTCGGCTCAGATATTTGAAGTTTACACATTCTCACCTGAAAATATGTTAAAAGTTTTTTTGCGACCCAGAAAGAGAAATAAGAGTAATATTAAAACTAAGTCGCTGCCGTCATTGTTGGAAACTGGAATTGGCTGGGCCGCGCTATGAATTCTGCGATATGGTTTTTCAACTTTGTTGTCCGGGTGGAAAATCTGGAGAAAGGTGGGATTCTCCCGGAAAAATCGGGAGGGTTGGCATGTATGGTTGTGGCAACATCACTAACCTTGTCAAACACCTCAGAGTAAATCATATCACAAAATATGACGAGCGTATGTTGAGGCGAACTGAAGAGGAGGACAGGGACAGGTGCTGCTAGGGTGAGAGTCTCTCACGGAGTCCTTTAGTCCTCCAGGCAGGCAAGGTGTTCAAATAGCACACAACTTTAGTTTTTTTATTTCTATATGATGAACTCTGCATTATTAAGTGATAAGAAGAAGGTATTCTGATGTCCTGTAATCATTATGACGCTATAATTTGAGATACAATAAATAAAATCCGTTTTGTACAAAGTATCGGTATCGGATCAGTATCGTCGATACCACCCTGAATATTACTTGGTATCGGATCGGAAAGGAAATCAGTGGTATCGCACATCACTATTAATCACCTTTGAAACCACCTTTGATTATCTGCAGGATTTATGTTGCCAGCAAGGAATTTACTGGCAACATAGAAACAGTTTGGCATACAGACTTTACAGTAAAGTATTGCCAACTGTTGGTTTGCAGTATTATTCATTTCTTACTGTAAAGTGTGTATGTGTGGCTGTCACAGCACTTATTTATACATTAACTCCCTTTTTTCCTGGGGAGTGACAGTATTCTACTTACTCAACTTATTAGCAACTAGCTGATCTATGGATATTGGTGTGTGTGTGTGTGTGTGTGTATATAATGGCTAATAAATGGAAAATTAAGGAAAAAAAACACCCTTGAGCCATGTTAGGCATACCGGCAAGAGTGTTTGGATCCCCACAAACACAAAAACAGCTGATTACAGAGCAATCAGAAAGAGGATAAACAAGGAAGCCTAACAAATGATGGCAAATCTGTTTATCTTCCTTGTCCCTAATTTTAAATAATCAGAGATTGCCACTGTATCAGTTTTTAAAGTCCTATATGTAACATTTCTGCCTGTGTGCTAATCACTCACTTGTTGGCTTTTTAGTTGATGAAGGTTAGGAGGCGGCTGTGGGAGCAGATGCTCCTCCTGTTTATCCCAGACAAACTGAATCTCTTATATATGTACTTTATAACACAAGACAGAATCCACCAAAGCCCTTAAATGAAGAATTTGTGAGTCTGACAGGAAGTCACATCTCATCTATAACCCGTGTCACGCTGCACATCTCACCTTTTTTACACCCTCCTGCGTCCCCCCTTTTCAGGAAATGCTCACGAAGGTTTTAAGTACGTCTGAAGGCACGCGAAGGACCGGTACAGATGCCAAGTGCTCTTCTTTTTTTCTTCTTTTTTTTTTTAAAGACTTTTTCACTGCTTGTGCTTTTGAACTGAGCCTGATAGAGCGTAAGGACTGATAGCAGCTTTCTACTTTTTCGTTTTCACACAGCTGACAGTGATCACCTGATCCTCTTTCATCTTTGTGGGCATCTCACTTCCTCCCCCCCCCCCCCAATCTCTTTCTTGCTCCATTTTTCTCATGCACCAGTCTACCTCACCGTCTGCTCCTCTGTCACTTGCTGTGTTTACACATATTTTAATAATTTGATTAGAACCAGCGGGGTAATATTGCAACTGTCAGATAAACCCCTTAAGAGTTATCTTACTCGCATTAAGGTTGTAATCGCAGAAGCAGAACTCGATTAACCCAGCTGGATTACTCAAATTCCTCTTGGCACCTATACAGCTTAGCGAGTTCCTTCTGTGGGGGAAAAAAAAACTGTCATTGCTAACAGCGATGGGAAAGAAAAACAGTATTTTGCACGGTGGCAGAAAAACAGGCCTATTTTTAAGGCTGCGAGTGACTGCAGTTGTGTTAACATCTGGTGAGAGAAGCAGCAAAGAAATTACACCATGTTGGACTTTTTTGGTTTAGCTGTTTTATCATCCAGCTGCTGTGATATTATTTTTTAAAAAATGCCTCCTCAGCCGGGCTGCTATTTTGAACGTGTATATCCACCTTAGCTAATGTATGTGCTCGCAAACGTGCCCACTGTTTCAACTGTGTCCCCCTCAAAACGAGTTCCTCGACCTGGCTCTCCTCCTCCCTGTGATCTAAATCACACATGACCTCTGGCTTTATTTTGTTCAGCTCTGCCGTTGCTTTCCTCCCCCACATCTCTTTCTCTGCTTCTCTCTCTTCCTTCCCTCGCTCACATCTGAAGCCGCATAGCGTCCTGCTGCACCACTTCTAGCGCTAATCTTCCTCTTTCCTCGCCCTCATGCTTTCGCTTCAAACTGCCTCCGTTTCTCCCTCTACGTGCTTCTTTTTTTTTTTTTATCTCATTCCTGTCCCTGATCAGGCTTTCTCAAACGAGTGCTCGGTGATTAAAAGCAGTTGAACGAGCTGCTTTCGTTAGCCTCTGTCATGCAAGACAGGGGGGAAAAGTTTAATTGAGCAACGCCTGCCCCCCCCAAAATATTGGATGTTGATTTGGCTGCTTTTTAAACCGATGTGGCCTTTTCCAGTTATGCATAATGCAGCAGAACGCTCTCTGGGTCCATCGGGCCTGATTCTTTGCGTTCAGCTATTACCACCTGCCCCGTGGACTAATGCAAAGACCCATCAGGCTTAACTGGAGCTGAAATGGAGGCTTTCTAATGGGCTCCATCTTCCTGTTTCCATAATAACAATGTTAGCTGTGCAGACAATAGCAGCGTGTCAGTGAATTCTCCAGCCTTGTTGTTGTTGGGCTTTTTGGGGGTTTTTTTTTTTTTTCTTTTCCTTTCTTTGGGTGTTGACCTACTTCAGTTAATCCCAGCTCTGTGCACACGCCTGCAATGTTAGGCTCAATTTACAAGTAAGCAATTTTAAAGGCTGCTGTCTTGACGCTTCGCTTTAAGATGGCGGGAAAAAGCTGAAGGCGTGTGGCGAGTAGGAGAGCGAGATGGTGATCGAGGAAAACCCGCTGGTTTTCTCCCACGATGGGACCTGTTGTGTTCTCCAAGTCGAGCCCGTGCACACACAGATCCACTTGCTCTCCAGCATCCGCCCCCCCAAACAATAATAATCACGTCGGTATTTCAGGCAGAAAGCCGAGCGACAGGCAATGGGTCTCAGACCAGGCTGCGTGGGGACGAGGGAGAGGAGGGGAAGGTGGGAAAAACCTGACAGGAGATTTGGTGTTTTAATTCTGTCTCGCCTATAATCACACGCCTTGGGGATAAGCCTTGCTGCAAGCCAGACATCTTTGTTTGTTGTCAAGCTGATTTGCGGAGCCCTGTCGTTATCACACCGATATTATACAAAAACATTAGCGTGAGTCAGCTTAGCCCGCCCTGCAATCACGACGCGCGGCGGTAACGGGCCGGCAGCAGCCTAGATCTCGCAGTTGGCCTTTTAACCTCTAATAGAATGGAAGCGAGTGGGCGCGGATAACAAAAGACGGGGTGGATGCTGCAAGTGACTAAAGGGGTGAATCACTGCAGCGAGAACTGCGGTCGTTGGTGACGCCGCACAGTGAAGCACGGCGATGTGGGAGGTTAGAGGAAACTGAGAAGAAGTGACAGATTTAGCAAGTCGGAACTGGTGGGAACTAAGGTGATGGTAACGCCTAGAAATACAAAGTTTGTATAGTGAACCTTCTTCTCTGTGCGCCAAGCTGCTCAGACGCTTCAGTGACCTCTTCAGCCCGAGGTTCACACTCTCAATATTCCCCTCACTCCTTCAGCAGGTCATTGTTTTCCTGGGAGAAACCAAACTATTTCTCTCCTTTTTAGTGCTTTGAAGCCAGCACTAGCTGTGGCATTGTGTTTGTAGGATTTTGCTTTTATCACAAAGAAAGGTCTAACCTGAAGGTCACAGTGACGTCTGATCTGCCTCCTCGTAAATGTGATATGTCGTCAGTACCTGAAGGGTACATGTAGCTGTCTGTTCTATTCTAATTCTGGATAGACGAACTGTAGAGCGAAATAAAAATAGATTTGATCTTCGAATAAGTTTTTGAAGAGGAAATTCTTTTGATGGACGATTTGTAAACTGCAGTTTTCAGATAACAGGACTTCGCAGGCACAGTCTGCCTGGCTAAAGACCGCCGACACAGTAACACGTGTCCTTGATCCAACACAGCTGATTTAAATGGCTAAATGACCTCCTCAACATGTCTTGAAGTTCTCCAGAGGCTGGTAATGAACTAATCATTTGATTCAGGTGTGTTGACCCAGGGTGCGATCTACAACCTGCAGGACGCCGGCCTTTGAGGCCTGGAGTGTCTCTAGGTCACCAATAGGCAGACTGCAGTCCGGATCTGAACCCAGATGCTGTTTGTTACATACTCAGATCTGTTAGTGGGCATTGATGGTCTGTTTGTGTTTTACTCTGAGCAACTTTTCTCATATTTACGGTAAGGTGAGGTTAATCTGCGCAGCCTTTTCCTGTCTTTACGATAGTCAGTGTATGTACACGGGAGTCGCACAGATCCGTCGTCTGTGTGATTCTGATGTTAAATTGTATTTGACAGCCATTAAACGTAACTTGAACACTGCTGATCTAAGCCGTATGAAGTACAGTTGTTACCACGGTCACGTCTGTTACTGAAAATAAATGGCCCCGTATTAAATCAGCGTTTCGCACAGCTTGACAGATTTTCTGACAGCATCTGAATCATTCCAGGCTACAGGAACATGTGACCTTTACAAGTGTGACCGGAGGAAGTGCGAGGAGGACAGAACGCCATTACAGTCAGAGCCACATCCTCGACAGGAATGAGACGTTTGTAGAAACGGAGCGAAAGAACCTTAAAAACAGAGGAAAATGTTTCGGCATGGCTGAGGGGCTCTACGAGATCACAACCTGTCTCTGTAAACCGCCGGGGTCGGATGGTCCTAGCTGAGAAATCCATTAAGAGAAAGCTGAAATGAATAGAAGGAAAGACGTGCGTGAGAAGAGACTGAATCAGCTGCGAGGGGGGAAAGGGAGAGTTCAGCCGAGCGATGCTTGATTGTCCCTGAGGTGGATTCACTGTGCACTTATTCCAGTTACAAACAGAAAAGAGGATCTACAAGTATACAGAAGTACAACACACATTAATAACACTGAAACAATATACAGTGCCATGTACTTCCTTAGATTAATAATAACAAATTTCTAGTGTAAACTTCCTCCAGTGGTTCAAAACAAAGGAAAGAGCGGTGCAGCGTGGGCTGTGGGGGGCGGGGGAAACACGGCTCTTCTGTTTCTGATGAGCTTTTACTGATGCTATCAACTGAAACCTTAGTTTTGTTTTTTTCAGTCTCCCACATGACAGATCTTTGTTACACATGACTGTATTTGAAGGATGGATGCAACTACCAGGTCCTAAAAGGGCCTTAACACGGAGTTCTTTTTAATGGCCAGCAGGGGGCAAACATCTGGTTTCCAAAAGGCAGCTGGTTGTATGGGAAACGTCAACTTTGGCTACGCTTTTCCTGATGACTTTGTGATCTTGGTTGTCATGTTCAGGTTTGATTTAACAGACTTTGATGTTTATCACGTTCTGCCAAGGGGGTCGTGTTTCTGGTGGCGTTATTCTGTCTGTAAACATCATAGTTTTGAATGAATGTAGAGCGGAGTCGTGTTAACAATGCCTTCAAATTTAGCTTAGGTCTTCCATCAAGGTCTTCAAGGATCACTTGATGGTTTATTAGTCAGAAATTGACAAATGGCCTTAAAAATAAAGGCTTGTATATCATGTCACATTTGACCTCTGACGTCTTCACGTTTCTTACTGTTGTTTGTATTGACAACATATAGGAATATAAATAACTATGATTTTGTTACAACCATTTAAATATGTACAGCATAATATGTAAAATGTTCCGTTTTTTTATACAAAATGAAAAAAATAACTTTGTTTATTCCCCCCCCCTTTTTTTTTTTTTTTTTTTTTTTTTTTTTTGGAGGAGCAAGTATTTGGGCAGAGAACGTCTCTCTGAAAGGAACCAATGAGTTATGTTATAGGAAATGTGGGATCCAGCGTTTTCAGATCTTGAACCATACAGTGGAGCCAAAATCGACTTGAATCCTTGTTTCAACTTTAAAGATAAGGAAGGGTTGCTGCATGAAAGGAGTGGAAATGTATCTATAACTTAATCGCGATTCATTCAGATTTAGCAGCCGCTTCCTTTTTTAAACAAATTGCGTTTCTTTGTTTTTTACACGTGTAGTTGAAAAGCAGGAGGCGGTTTTGTGCTGTTTCTCCTTCAGTAAAAATAGTTTTGTCCCAAACCTCTACTGTGGGAATGGCCACTGCAAAGATGCACAATCGACTGAGCTACCATAACCTCAGGGACACATGCTTTGTTATGATGAACTCAGATTATCCATAAATGTTGAGTCAAGAGCATTTTAGAAATATTCTAGGTAAAAGATGTCCTTTTACTTTGTGGGCAAAGTAATGCTCACTTTGATCTTAAGTGGTCCGGACCAGCCCTGAGATATCTTCATATAAGAAAAAGACATGCAGTCTCAACAGTATGTCTCAGATTTTTCCCATCTGTTAAATAAATGCTGCTGTATTAAAGGAAATAAATGTTTTGCATGACTGTTTGGGCTTAAATTGTAAGAAATAAATGTGTAAAATTACAGAAAAAGTAGTTCTGTTAGCTCCTTGCCGAGAGAGCGCTGTAATTATAAAACAGAACGTTTCTGTTCATTTGCAGAAAATGGTCTTTTTCATGTGTGGACACATTTGTTTAAAAAAGGTGAATAGATAAACAATTAAACAATAGAAAAGTTCCTGGTTTTTGTTTTTTTGGGGTTTTTTGGTTGGTTTTTTTGTTTGTTTTTCCACTAAGATATAACTGTGGTGTAATATGAATGACTCTGGGTTAACGCTTTATCGCCAGGAAAAACTGCAAAACCGTTTTAAATACATAAAAAAAAAAAAAAAAAAAAAAAAATCCAAAAATTGATGCCCTCCTTCACATTATTCAAATCTGTCCAGTGGGCCGGATTAGAGTCTTGGCGGGGCCGATTCTGGACCCCGAACCTTATGTTTGACACCCCTGCTCTAGATGGCTTTAAGGCTGAAGCAGGCAGGCCTTACCCAGTTCAACACATTCTCTGGATTCAGAAGGACTTCATTCAGTGAAACGCGCTGAGCTGCTGCTCACAGCTGTATGGCCTCCAGAGAGTTGGCGGTAGATGGGGAGAAATGGTGAGATGTACCGTAGAACACTCGTCTCCACCTTCATTACTGAAGGTAAACAGCAGAGGATCGAGAAAAAGACCTCACAGACCGCTACAGTGCTGAATTATAGATGAGATCGGAGGAATAGAGGCACTCTGCAGGCTTTTCCCATCCTCTCACCTCAATCCGTGCTCAGTCACGCATGCATGCACGTTCACGTCTGCTGCACCTGAAGCGGTAATTCTTATCACTCACCTATCAGGTCCCCTCAGAGGCAGCACGCATTCACACCGCAGCTCGCTTCCCAATA
Source organism: Rhamphochromis sp. 'chilingali' (assembly GCF_963969265.1). Taxonomy (NCBI): domain Eukaryota; kingdom Metazoa; phylum Chordata; class Actinopteri; order Cichliformes; family Cichlidae; genus Rhamphochromis; species Rhamphochromis sp. 'chilingali'. The sequence goes on along the minus strand of NC_137948.1, from coordinate 33,994,840 downwards.
TTCATGTCCACCTAAACCCCAGCTCCATCATAACATGCAGTCGGCATATGCACACAACCTTTCTGAGGCTCTCACTGGGCTTGCATTATTGAAATCCATTTAGCACTCTGGCTTTCTCCTGAAGTCTCGCTCACCAAAGCAGTGACCCGTGAGCCGAGAGGAGACGAGTGGGATTTCCTGATTCTGCTGCCAAAGAGACGAGCGAAGAGGGGCTGCATTTAGCTACCTGCCAGCGTGTGCCTATGTAGGAAGTTTGAACGAGGAACGAAGTATAATTTATGGCAATATGGGTGAAGCAGTTTCCAAATATTAACCATTTTTAACCACAAGTGTACAAAAGTGGCAAAATCACCCATACGGAAAAGAAATAGTAAAAACTTACATGATTTACTCATGAAAGTGGCCACTTTCGCATTACTTTCATATATTGTTTTAGGAAGTATCCAAAACATACAAGTTTCATTATATAATTTTTCAAGGGATCTTATATCTGTTTTCACACTTATATGCTTTTCATACAAGTTTCACACAAGACAGATACAAACTTTATAAGATTTATACATATCTTTCCCATATGGGTAAGTATGCTGAAAGTCATTTGTGGTGATCGAAACCTGTGTTAAGCTAACCAATGGGAGCTATTAAAAATAGTTTTTGGTTTCCATGACGCACATGGATGTTTTCAATACCACAGTCAACCTCAAAACTGATATGGACTCACATAGTGTGATGGTGACGAACTTCAGGTTTTACGACCTTGTGATAATCTCATGATTCAGTTTTATGATCCCACCTACCCTGAAATGATGCTCCGGATGGTTGTTAAGCCAGATGGTTTGTTACGCAGAACTATGATTCTTGGAAAATGGCAGGCAATTCCACAAAATGATGATCCATAAGTAACATCTTTGTCCATTGACCGTTAGCTCGGAGCAATTGAATCAAGCAAGAGATCGGGGTAGAGCGCTCTGCGTTTTGGTCCAGGATTCGTGTTTTATTTGTAAATGTAAGAGGAACTGGCAGAAAGCCACTTTGTCGGAGAGGTGACTCTACTGGCCAGCAGTCCCTCACTGGTCTAGACAACACTTTTTAAGCACAATCTGGAGCTGCAGGTGAGCTGTGTTCCAGAAGGGCTTCAGAGCTCATTTTTTTGGAGTCGCTGTGCAGAAAGTACAAAAACTGGCGTTTACAGCACGAGTACAACACGTACTGTTATGCTTCATGTGTAGACTGAAATGGATCGAGTTAAGACAAGGGCGTATCTGCACCATCAGATTACCTGCAGCGTGCATTTGAAACAACTTGTGCAAAGAGAAGTACTTTTCTCAGATTCTGCTCTTGCACATGAAAACTGTGCCTTTCATCTAAAATTAGAGACTCAAAGCAACGAAATGACTGAGCAACAGCTTCAGTCATTCCCCGTGCATCAAGTGAGTAAAGAAATGCAAAAGTATTGACTTAAACCTTGGACTTGCTCAGAATCCCTCTAGTGCAGGACACTTGTTTGCTAATGGAGGAGCTACCTGTACGATAAGCGCCTCAGCAGGCATTAAAAGCAGGATCAAGAGAAGCTGTGATCAGCGGTGCGCGGCGACAGATTTACTGCGATACTCTGGGAGTAAGAGTGAGGCCAATAAAACTTTATGGGTGCTGTTTCATTTTAAAACTCTTCCATTTAGGAAGAAGTCGCTGCCTGATGCTTGAAAATCCACATCATTACAAGTATTTTTACTATTCTGTTTCAGTTTTTCTGCCATTACTCCCACTGATAATGTGGTCACAAGACTTAAAACAGGACTGTCTTGATAGCTCGAGCATTCCTTATGTGAATCTGCTTGGTGTCATTTTCAGCATCTTGATAATCCCCCGTCCACCCACATGATACTGATGCACTATTTTGATACTGACAGCTCTTCAGCCAATAACTTTGTATTGCAAATATTGCCCAAGGACACAATTAAGAAGTTTGGCAATTCCAGTTCGGCGCAATTAGGTGTTTGTTTTTTGTGAGAAGCACGTCTGCGGCTGACAGTTGAGACCCTTAACTAAAGACCCTCTGATTGGGCTGTGCTTCTGATTGTTTGGTTGGGAGCTGGTCTCACTAACTGCTGCACCCAAGGTGCTTTGTTTTGTTTTGATGTCTCCCCAGAGAGCTTGTTAGGTGAGGCCAGCAGACTGCTCAGAGACTTAGTGTGGTGCTGAATAAGCTGAGAAATTCTTTGTTGTCCAGATGAGACAATGCGAGAGACTTTCCCATGTGGAAAAATATTTGTGTGCCTGTGCGTCTGTGTGTGTGATCAAAGATAAGAAAAGTGGATTTCGAGGCTGCACACACACACCGCAGAAAGCCTGTGAGCCTTTCGGAGAATCTGGATCTCATTTATCATTCGACCTATGAAATATTTTGCTGATGTGGTAACATTTTCATAGCCACTTGTCCATGTTTGTTCAGGGTTCACACAAGTCCAGCTTTTGATCTGTTTGAGTACGGAAACAATCATGTGTGTAAAACGGTCTTTAGTGTGTGATTCATGCAATTTTGTCATTGTTTTTAAGTGGCGATGGGAAGTGTAATGAGCAAGTCTAATGCAAGAATGAGGCGTCTAAACACTGTTTGGACGGGCGAGAATGTTAACAGTTGTTTGAATGGCTTAATTGATGTGCAGAACTGTGACAGAAGTCTTGAGCCAGCTCACATTTTTTTATAATTTGCTTCTAAGGAGTCAGACTTTGGGTTTTTGAAGGTCTTTCAAAGTGATTCCTAAAGAGCTATTAGCTTAAAAACTTGGCACAGTGTGCAGCATGTCCTTAAAAAAATAGAGGAAACTGGACGATGCACGAAGACTTCTAAAGCACAGTGGAGGCTCTGTCATGGTTTTTGGCTGCATTTCAGTCAGTGGTGTTGGGCATCTTTTCAAATTGATGGAATACAGATGCACCGTGCAATTCCATCGAGAAAGCATCTGTTTGGAAACGGCTTTTCAGTATGACGCTGCCAGTAGTGAAACACTCGGTGTCCCATTGTGTGTTTTTCTATCAATCATAGATTGGCCTCCCATGAGCTCAGCAGTTTAATTTCATGTTGACAAGAACAGAAGAAAGCTTTGAATGTCCTTCGAACAGCCTGCAGAACTATCCTGTTCTTGAAGAACACTTAAGGAAATGAAAAGAAAGCTGCCTAAGAGTTCAGACTGTTGAAGAATGAAGATGGTCATAACAAATATTTTCTCAGAGTATAAAGAAATGAGAGGTAGCTCTAGACTTGTGCACAATACTGCATTTTGAGAGGTATTTCAAATATTTACAAAGCCAGAATGCTCAGACAAAAGCGTCTACGGTAATGTTCAAACACAAACGGCACAAAGCGCCTCACTGATCCTCGCTTCGCGTACTACACAAAGGGTGCGTTTGTCATCGGGCAAAATAATTTTGTGTACTTGAATTCTCATAAATCAGACTGAGTAACACTGTTGATCTTTAGTTACACTATTGCACTGATGAAGTCTGTCCATCCAGACGGGACTGTGTAAACACAGAGTTCTCCACAGAGCACTTCTGTGGGTCAGTGGGTGTCACGGGACTTGTTTTGTTTCTTTTACTTTTTTGCCATAGTGACACGCATACTACGTATAATTAAGATTAGTTTACAGGGGGAATTCCTCCTCCTCCTCCCAGCACACAGACCTCATATCTGCAACTGTTTATCTCTTGGCTTGGCTTTCAAGCAGCACAAACCAAATGTTTGTGCTGCTTTCGTCAGCCGGCAGTTTGGGTTTTTCTAAACCTTTTAGGTTTTACTCTTAAAAACATCCCACAGAGCTCCATTAAAGAGAGAAAATTAGAGATTCCAAAAGTTAAATTTTACAAAGTGTGAAATTTACACAGGCGGTGTTACAGGGAGGAGCTACGTTCTCTCCACCTTCACTGTTATCAGATTGTCGTCTGATAAATGTTTTGGCTGAAGTTTCCCTTTTCCTTCACTTCAGCACGTTCTGGTTGCAGTGAATTCTCCCCAGTTTTCCCAGTGAGCAGTGTTTTCCCACTCACGCCTTAAAGACATTCAGACAAGTTTAGCTGAAGCATGTGACTTTTTCTCTTCTTGGCTTTGTTTTTATGCTTTTTTTTTTCTTTGTCTTAACTTCAGCATTTTTTCTGTTGCTGGAAGCGTCTTACATTGACAGATATAACCTCTTTAACTAGTCACGAGTGTTATGGTGACCCGCAATAAGAGATTTTAATAATATAAGAAATTTACATATATATTAATGAATTGCTTTTATAATATTTAAACCCTCTTATCTTGAGGCACCACTGACTATTTAAAAAATATATATTTTTCTGGTTTGTGGTAAACACAAACCAGAAAGATTATTTTTCAGGTCATTAAAAGTAGAATTACATGTGTTACAGGTGGACAGACTCTGTGCCCTGTAAGCTTCAACCTTTTGCATTGCACTATCTGACAGGCGGCACCTCCGGGGCAAGGAAGGTTGCAACAGCAGACTGACAGCGAGCGCTGGCATGAGCACACTGGAATAAGTTCTGCACTGATGTCTTGGCTTAGAGGTACCAGGGCATCCACGAATCTGCACAAAATCCCGGCACGATGCGGGCGGTTGCTGTGTTTGTAAGTGCTTTTGTATATGGATTGGTGGTGGGCTGTGCAAACTGGTGATGGGCTAAATCAGTACAAACGTTCTTTCTGTGATTTCTCTGTGAAATGAAATGTAAAATAAAATATCCCTAAAAGCAGAGATGTGAGCTCTTAAATGAAGGTAGCTGTTAGTCTCTTAGTGAATTAACCTCTCTTCATAGCTCGGATCCAGTGATGTTGCTAGAATCGTACAGTATGGTTGTGCTCGCTCTGTTTGTTAAAATGAAACCTCGTCAGATTAGTGGAAAGGAGTGCCTGTTGATGTCAGCTCTGTGTTATACGTCTTGTCCTGTTGCAGCACCTTCTTCTCAGACAATGAAAGCCACAGCAGCAGGATGTGAAATCCTCACACTCACTCCTCATCCACACACACTGAAAAGCTCAGATAATGGTGCAAAACCATTTTTCTTGTTTTCACTAATACTGCCTGAAGCTCTGGCTTCAGTGCTCCAAACACTTCAGACAGCTTTTGTTTTTCTCTAATGTTTGGGCTTGGTCTGCACACCCCACCCACCGACCTGTCCTTTATATCTTTTGTCTGCGAAGAGCAGCCGGGCTTGCAAAGCGGCCTAAAAGGAAGGTAAAATGGCTCGTGTCAGACGGTGGATAAAAGTAAGAGGAGTAACAGCACGACATTTATATAGTCGTCATTTCAATTTCTTTTATTTGCAAGTTGAAGCTATGCAAAGGTTGTCATTGTAGGCAAAACTGAAGTCTAGACTCGTGCTGGGACACAAGGTCAACAAGTGCTGGTGCAGAAAAGATTCAAGAGATGCCTTCTTGCCCCTAAAGTCTTTAGTCATTATTCGGATGCTAATTGAATCAGTTCCAAGAGGCCAGAGTGTCTAGGCAAAAAAACACAAAACAAAAAAACCCGAGACACACCTTATCCACACACACTGTTAACTTTAATGTTCGCTTCCTGCCTGCAGTCCTCTTGAGTCTTGACTCTGCTGATGCCACCCAGGACGATTAGTGTGCGTTAAGCCGACTCTTTATCTGGTCATCTGCGAATCTTCAAGTGGAATCTGTGCTCATGTGAAACCAAAGTGCTCAAAAAAGGAGGAAAGAAATCATGTTTACTTCCCTCTCTGTAACTGCTTCTTTCAATTTCTCTGCGTGTGTGTGTGTTTGGTGGGGGGGCTTTCAGTCCTCACTTCCTCCTTTCTTGCATTTCGTTTCATGTCAAGTTGTGTGGGAAACGGAGACGAGCTGAACGGGGAGAGGGAGTGAATGTGAAGGGGAATTAGAGATGATAAATAAAGTCGGGAATTGAAAGGGTTTGGAGGGAGGATGTGGAGCGGCGGCGCTTCAGTAATAAACCAAGCAGCACCAGCTTTGACCTCATCATATGCCTGCTTTACCTTTGACCTCTTCCCCCTTTCTCCACCCGTAGGCCCAATTCACTGAGATCTTTTGTGCTGTCATCTAAAATGGGAAAAGACAGTAGTTGCGTATTTCTCCGAGTTTCTGCAGTATCGGGGCTCGTTAACGGCGCGATGTGCCGAAGGATGCTTTCTCACAGCATTCCCCCAAAACGGCACCGACGTCTTATTTGAGGATCGCTTTTATCTTCTTGTTGTTGGGCTGGAAGTTACTCGTTACAGTCTCATGTGACCTTTTAGTTAGCAGCGTATTTCATTAACCTGGTGTCGCTGCGATTAAGTTTGAGGAGAATTGTGTTCATTAGCATGCAAATTGAAAAGGTGCGGCGCTTGTTATCTGTTATTTACTATTAAATTATGAATTTTTTTTAACTTTTGCGGCTCTGCATTCAGTTACTTGAATTAAATAATCCTTTTTTGTGTTCTGTCATGTACACTTAAACTGATATGTGGCAGGTGGAAAGGCTGTTTGCCTGTAAATGTGCTCTGTTTGTACCTGGTATTAACCCGCGATCCGTAGATGCTTATCTGCACTCTAATATCCAATTCGTCAGTGTAAACGCTAACATGCCAAACTGCCCCCTCTGATGGGACATTTCAAGATTTTGACCTTCTCAGTATTTTTGTGGATGGGGCTGAATGGAAGGCTCTGTAGTGTCATGTTTTTCCCTTCATATGAGCCTCTGTGCAAGCTGGAGATCAGATTGTGTCATGTGACCGCGGCAGGGAGATAACTTGTTGCTATAATTTTGTGCTTCTTGTTGTGAAACAGTGGTGCAGACTGCAATTGAGCTCTATTGTTGTTTGAGCCCTTTGCAAACCTCACAATGACAAGCTCTTTGTTTGTGTCGCTTGCTTTATTTCATATTTAATGATTATTCCAGTCATCTATAATCTCACCCACTTAAGATCGAAGTGGGCTGTGTGCGGCCTGCGGTGTCACACCCAGAGGTTTAAGAAACCTTCTAGGATTGCAGAAGCTCTGTTTGTGCCGTAGACGGCGACGGCGACAACATTAACCTGCTCTGCAACAGGTTAGAGCTGCAGCATGGGTTACCATGGCGATGCACCCTGGTAACAAACTCGAGTTAATGCAGAAGTTACCTGGATATTTTTTTTTATTTAATGCTAAGCTGCTTGCAAACACCTTAGCAGCTTTTTGAAACACAAAGTTTCCAACTTTAACCTGACTGTTGGAAAAAAGTTCTTCAATCATTGTCCTCCTCATTTGAGTAAAACAAATCTGCATCCCACGACATCACATCCTCTCGTCCGCCCAGCTGGACCTCACTTCTTTTTTTTTTTTTTTTTATAAATAGGACAGGGGGAATGAATGAGAGAAAGAGGGGGAGAGAAAGAAAGAAAACCAAAGGGGAGAAGAGACGGTGAGAGGGGGGGGGAAGAGAGAGAGAAAAAAAAAAAGAACTCCTGGGTCACCTGTATGGAGAAAAAAAAACAAACAAACAAAAAAAACAAACAGAGGAGACGGCAAACAACAAAGAGCAACATAATAATAGAGAAAACAAAGCACCATCACAATAAACTAGCTAGTCATAGATATCAATATTTACTAAATAATAAACGATATTGTGCAGCACGCAAGATAGACAGCGCACAGTGTGCTTTGAGGCAGCAGCCAAGAAAGCTTTAGTCCGCGTCTGTGAATACCCATGTGTGCATACCTGTGTGGATCAGCATGCTTGCATTCCAAAGGTTTCTCCATGTAATGATCTGCTAGGGAGTGTGGGGGGGCCACAGCCCCGTCCTCCAGGGTGTGAAGCGGGTATGGAGGAGATCAAAACTCCAGACATCCAGAGGCCCTCACTTCTTCCTGCTCCTCTTCACATTCGTTTCACATCCAGTGGAAGAGCTGTGCTGAGCAAGCTTCAAGTTCATTTCATGCACTGCTGGGAAATGTCTTTCTTTTCCTTCCTCAGTACTTTATCCCTTATTCATCTGAGCTTAACATTTTCTGGCCAACACTATTTTTTTAAAGACTGGCTTAAATGTAAGAATAAATTTTGCCGTGTAAGCACGGGCCGTCACCGTTACTCGACTGAGAAATCCTGCTTCAGAGCTGCTTTTTTGGCTCAAACATGGAAATCTGGGTGAAATGCTTAATATCAAGTGGACGTGGACATAAAGGAGTGTGTTTGAACTTGAAAGCAACTTTTCTGTTATGCTTTGTAGCTTTGGACGTCATAATCATCCATTAGTAGGGACACTTTCTTATTTTTGTTCTCATCTCATCCATATTAGGAAAATCGTCCATTAGCAGCTACGTCAGGATTATTAATGATACACACTGGATGCCTGGTTGTTTGTGTGTGTTAATTAAAAAAGAAGAAAAAAGCTACAGGATTGAAATTAATTCACGTTAACTCTGCACGATTATCAGCATGAATTATCCACAGTTCACTGGACTGAGTGAGGCCAAAGCGCTGCCGTGAAGAAGCCTGTTGGGGTTTGTTTTTTTAAATTTGAGCTCCACTTTGGTCTTTGTTGACATTTATGGCTCTTTAGCTGCTAAATAAGCAGTTTTTATTTCCGCTATTTTCTGTTCTGTTTGAAAAGTGTTTTTTTTTTTTCTCTCCCATATTTTACTCTTTGGAAACACATCTCGTCAAATCATGCACAATCCTTTTAAGCGAACCTCAATGTACAAAGACCACGGATCCCCAAGATTGTTTGTTTTTTTTCTATATCTTTATACTACAAGCATTCAGCTAAGGGAAGAAAGGGCTCTAAGATGACTCCACAAAGTGAACATTGGCAAGTGTGTGTAATATTAGAGGGAGAAAAGGCAGGTTTGTGGCTCTGTTTTTATCTTG